>NC_048219.1:62065177-62091625 GCF_002007445.2 Ailuropoda melanoleuca | reverse complement strand
CCGGCCCGGGAGCGCCGCGGGGCAGACCCGCTGCGCAGCGGGTTCCGCCCCGCGCTGGGCGAGGCTGGGCACCGGCCTTCCTCCGCAGAGTGAGATCCCAGTTCTAAATTGCTAACCTGTGGGGAAGATGAAGGGGAGACTTTCCCAAATCATCCTGGGAACCGCAGAAGGAAGCGCCGCTCTTACTTGGACAAGTGTTCAAGTCCTCTCATTGCCCAGTTAACTGGTGGAATTTCATGAGGCCTTTTTCTGGATCATAGAATTATGGGGCGCGGGGAAGAGAGGCAGTGAAGGATTTTCATACAATATGACAGATATGATTACGTTATTCATTCCTAACATTTCCTGAAGGTGTTGATACTCTCCAGTACGGTTCAGAGTGGTTATCAGCCCAGCCAGGCCTTTCTGGTTCCTAAGGCAAGCCTCTGGAAAGCCCTGGTCTGTTTTGTATCCCTGTTAAGTTTTTCCTTTGCAAGACTCTTACATAAATGGAATCATAAAATATGTAACCTTTTATTTTTGGCTTCTTGCATTTAGCATAATGCATCTGAGATTCAACTATGCTGTTACATATATTGTATCTTTTTTATTGCTTGTGTTTCATTGAATGGATGTGTCATATTGTTTATCCATTCCCCAGTTAAAGGACGTTTGAGTTTTTTCCAGTTTTGTGGTTATGAATAAAGCCACTACAAACACTCGTGTGAAGTTTTTGTGTGAACCTAAGTTTTCTTTTCACCTGGGTAAGTACTTAGAAGTGGGATTGCTGGGTCAGATGGTAAGTGTGAATTTACCTTTATGAGAAACTGCCAAAATGGCTTCCAAAGTGGCTGTACAATTTCTAATTCATACCATCTGTATATGAGAGTTATGGTTAGGTTATATCTTGCAAGAACTTGGTATTGTCAAAAAAATCTTGATTTTGGCAATTCTAGGAGGTGTGTAGTATCTCACTGAGATTTTAATTTACATTTCTCTAGTGACTAATAATGTGTGGGCATCTTATGTACTTGTATGCCACTCAAATATACTCTTCTTTGATAAAGTGCCTGTTAAAATCCTTAACCCATTTTTTAAAAATTGTGTTGTTTGTTTTCCTACTATTGAATTCAAGAGTTCTCTATATATTTTGGATACAAATCCTTTATCATCATGAGATTTGCAAATATTTTCCCAGACTGTGTCTTTTCATTCTTGGAGATTTTGAAGAGCAGAATTTCTTAATCTTTTTTAAAAAATAAATTTATTTATTTATTTATTTATTTATTTATTTATTTATTTATTTATTCTTTTTAAGTAGGCTCCACGCCCAATGTGGGGTTTGAACTCACAACCCCAAGATCAAGAGTCACATGCTCTACCCACCGAACCAGCCAGGTGTCCCCCAAAGTTTTGATGCCATCCAATGTATCACTGTTTTCTTTTATGGATGGTATTTTTGGCCTTTAGTATAAGAAGCCTTTGCATAACTCAAGGTCAGCAGTATTTCTTTCCCTTATGTTTTCTTCTAGAAGTTTTATGTTTTTATTCTTTATATTTAGGTCTATGAACCATTTTTCTTCAACTTTCCCCAAGTCTTATTTTATTATTGTTTAAATTTTAATTCCAGTGTAGTTGACATACAGTTTTATATTAGTTTCAGGGGTACAATATAGTGATTCAACAATTCTATACATTACTCAGTGCTTGTCACGATAGGTGTACTATTAATCCCCATCACCTATTTCACCCATTCCCCCCCCCCACCTCCTCTCTGGTAGCCATCAGTTTGTTCTCTATAGCTAAGGGTCTCCTTTTTTGGTGTACCTCTCTTTTTGTTCATTTGTTTTGTTTCTTAAATTCCACATGTGAGTGGGATCATATGGTATCTGTCTTTCTCTGACTAACTTATTTTGCTTAACATTATACCCTCTAGATCCATCCATGTTGTAAATCATAAGATTTTGTTCTTTTTTATGGCTGAGTAATATTCTAGTGTGTGCATGTGTCTGTGTGTCTGGGTGTGTGTCTGTATCACATCTTTATCCATTCATCTATGGATGGACATTTGGGCTGTTTCCATAATTTGGCTATTGTAGGGGTGCATATATCTTTTTGAATTAGTGTTTTTATATTCTTTGGGTAAATATCCAGTAATGGAATTACTGGATCATATGATAATTCTATTTTTAATTTTTTGAGGAACCAAGTCTATGATCCATTTTGAGTTAATTTTTGTATAGGGTACAAAGTATGGATTGACATTTATGTTTTGCATAATTGTTTTGGTACTATTTGTTGAAAAGAATGTTCTTTCTCGTTGAATTGCCTTTGTACCTTTGTTGAAAATCACTTGACACGTGGGACTATTTCTAAGCCGCTAGTCTGTTTAATTGATCTGTATGGCTATATTTTCTTTGCTACCACACTTTTCATGACTTTTGGAAGTAGTATAGTAGGTCTAGAAGTCAGGTAGTATGAGTCCTTAAACTTTCGTCGTTATAAAAATTGTTTTGGCTATTCTACTTACTTACCTTTTCAAAAAAAATTTTAGTATTAGTTTGTCATTTTAGGCAAAAATTAATCATTTTGGAGAAAACTGATATTTTAACAGTATTATGTTCAATCCATGAACATGATGTATCAATCCATTTATTTAGATCTTCTTTGATTTCTTTCATTAGTTTTTCATTGTTTGAAACATACAAATATTGCATATATTTTGTAATATTTAGATCTAAGTATTTTTTTAAAAGATTTTATTTATTTATTTATTTGACAGAGATAGAGACAGCCAGCGAGAGAGGGAACACAAGCAGGAGGAGTGGGAGAGGAAGAAGCAGGCTCGCAGCAGAGGAGCCTGATGTGGGGCTCGATCCCATAACGCCGGGATCACGCCCTGAGCCGAAGGCAGACGCTTAACCACTGTGCCACCCAGGCGCCCCTAGATCTAAGTATTTTTTATATATTATTGTAAATACTACTTTTTTCAATTTCCAGCTGCTTATTACTAGTATAAAGAAACATGATTTTTGTTTTTTTTGTCTTGGATTCTGAGACCTTGATAAACTCACTTATAAGTTCTAGTAGCTTTTTGAAAGAGTCTTTGGGATTTTTTGTATGGATAACCGTGTCATCTGTGAATAGAGACAGTTTTATTTCTTCCTTTGTACATATTTGCCTTTTATTCCTTTTTCTCACTGTATTGCACTGGCTAAGACCTCCAGTACAGTAATGAATAGGAGTAGTGAGAATGGA
The DNA here is from genome assembly GCF_002007445.2 of Ailuropoda melanoleuca. Taxonomy (NCBI): domain Eukaryota; kingdom Metazoa; phylum Chordata; class Mammalia; order Carnivora; family Ursidae; genus Ailuropoda; species Ailuropoda melanoleuca. Next base: position 62,088,388 of record NC_048219.1, on the reverse strand, counting down.
CACCTTTACCTTATTCCTGATCTTCAGGGGAAAGCATTCAGTCTTTTACTATTAAGCATAATGTTAGCTAAAGTTACCACTTACCATGTTGAGGAAGTTCTTTTCTATTTCTAGTTTCTGAGAGGTTTTTTTTTTTTTTTCCATAAATGGGAGTTGACTTTTGTCAAAGGGCATTTGCTTCTCTCTTGAGATAATCATAGTTTTTCCTCTTTAATCTTTTAATATAATTACATATAAAATTCTTAAATTTTTTATTTAAATTCAATTTAATTAACATATATTGTATTATTAGTTTAGAGGTAGAATTTAGTGAATCATCATTTGCATATAACACCCAGTGCTCCTGTGAGAAACAAACTGAGGGCCTCAGAGGGGAGGGGGGCGGGGGAATGGGGTAGACCGGTGATGGGTAGTAAGGAGGGTACGTATTGCATGGTGCACTGGGTGTTATACGCAACTAATGAATCATCGAACTTTACATCGGAAACCGGGGATGTACTGTATGGTGACTAACATAATATAATAAAAAAAATTAAAAAATCATAATTAAAGAATTAAAAAAAAAACACCCAGTGCTCATCACATCACATGCCCTCCTTAATGCCCGTTACCCAGTTACCCCATCCCCCCACCAATCTCCCCTCCAGCAACCCTCAGTTTGTTTCCTATAGCTAAGAGTCTCCACATATAAAAATTTTTTGAATGTTGAACCAACCTTTCAATCCCAGGTTAAACCCTACTTGGTCATGAAGTACTATATTTTCTTAAATATCACTGAAATCAACTTGTTAATATTTTGTTGATGATTTTTGAATCTATATTTCTTATCTATCTTTTTATATATTCTGGAAGAATTTATATGAAATTGATATTATTTCTTCCTTAAATGTTTGGTAGAATTTTCCAAAAAAAAAACCCATCTCGGTCTCAAGTTGTTTTTTTAGTTCTTTTTTTTTTTTTTTTTTAAGGTTTTAAAATATAACTCAATCAGGGCTGCCTGGGTGGCTCAGCTGGTTAAGCATCTGCCTTTGGCTCAGGTCATGATCCCAGGATCCTGGGATCAAGTCCCATGTCAGGCTCCTTGCTCAGTGGGGAGCCTGCTTCCCCCTCTGCCTGCCACTCCCCTTCCCTGCTTGTGCATTCTCTTTTCTCTCTCTGTGACAAATAAATAAATAAAATCTTTAAAATAAAATAAAATAAAATTGCAATCTATTTAAAAGTTATAGAACTAGTCAGGTGACCTGTTTTTTCTTTGCCAGTTTATGTCTCTTAAGAATTTTATGCATTCGGTTAAGTCATTGAATTTATGGCTTAATTTCCAAATATTTAGGATGATTTTGCAGGTATCTTTTTGTTGTTAATTTCTAGTTTAAATATGGTATGTTCCAAGAGTTTACCTTCAAAACTACCTGTTCTTTTAAATTTGTGAAGGTTTGCTTTATGTCTCTGAATATGGTCTATTTTGGTGAATGTTCCAACTGCATTTGAAAAAGTTGTTACCTGGAGTGTGGTATAAATGTTAATTAGATAAATCGGTTGGCAATGCTGTTCAGGACTGTTAGGATCCTTACTGATTTTCAGTCCACTTGTCCTATCAATTGCTGAGAGAAGAATGTGAAAATCTATCTGTAATGATGGATCTTTCTTTCTTTCTTTCTTTCTTTCTTTCTTTCTTTCTTTCTTTCTTTCTTTCTTCTCTCTTTCTTTCTTTTCTTTCTTTCTTCCTTCTTTCCTTCCTTTCTCTTTCTCTTTCTCTCTTTCTCTCTTTCTTTTGGATCTATCAATGCTACTATTTTTGCTTTAGACCATTATATTTTGGGGCATTTATAAATAAGATAAAATGAATTTTATAATTACTTCTAGTTATGCCATTCTCAGTGTTCTTCATTCATTATATAGATATAAGTTTCTGTCTGGTGTCATATTCCTTCTTTTTTGTAAAATAGGTCTGCTGACACGCTCATCTTTAAGTCTTTATTTATGCTTAGTGATAAGTAATACAGAGATGGTCTCTCTCCATGCTTTTGCTTTTCTTTCTTTTTTTTTTAATTTTATTTTATTATATTGTGCTTTTCTGATTGCAGTAGACTCCTTTTGTTACTGAATGCTTATTACCCTGGTGGTAGGAAGGGCAGGGGATAGAGGGGCATTCTCTGCTGTCCTAATTCAGCCTCACAGGCAGGCACTATGGATATCAGGATATCAAGGTAACTTGGATATCAGAGTGGTATCTTCTCAATGATCCTTTCCTGTCCCCAGTGACAGGGGCTCTTTAATGGTCTGGACCCATGATGTATTTCCTGCCCCGTCTTAGATTAGAGGGTTTATTTCTGTTTTCACCCCCCCACCCCCAGCTACAATAGGTCTTCATCAGTGCCCTATATAGGTGACAGGGTTTGCTGTTCTTCAACCAGAAGCTTAAGGCTTATACTCCTTAAGGAAGACAGAGAAGGAGGATCTGGAAAAGCCATTGTGTTTTTCCCACATCTGGTGCTGTTCTCTTCCAGGCCTGCATCAGGAGGATAGCTTTCTCAGAACCTCATCCTGACCCCCAAATCCTTTTCGTAAGTACTGATGAGGTCTGCAGAGAAGAAGAAGCTGCAAATTATTGCAAATTTCTCTTGTGCTGTCAGGGGTTCTATATTCTTAACTAGCCCACACCCAACCTTTAGTCATTTGTTACTTTTAAATGATTTTGTTTGGTTGTTTGTTTTTGTTACCAGATTATACAGCATTTGGTGACATCTGCCTCAGGTAAGCCAGTACTTATGTCCTGTTTTCCTTTGATGTATTCATTTTTTCTTGGATTTCAGGCTATTGGTTGTCCTGCAATTTCAGCCCTCAGATTAATTTAAGAAATGTTGTGAATTTAAAGATTTTCTGGCTTTTGAGTTTGATGTAATGGTAGGAGAAATGCTTTTCCAGCTTTCTAAATCCCAAGTGGAAGCCTGAATTTCCTAATTTTTAAAAATTGATATATAATTGACATATACCATTTTATTAGTTTAAGGTGTATGACATAATGATTTGATATATGTGTATATATTGTAAAATGATTACCATAATAAATTCTGTATACTTTAAACAAAATTTTGAGTATTCACCTTTTTAAATTGAAATTTTAAATGAGATGATTGGAAATTGATATGCAGGCATGAGAAATAGAGAAACTGTGTACACTTTAAACAGCGTACTTTACTCTTTATAATTTTGTTATATATATAGCTTTGTGTAACCACCACAAAAGTCAAGCATACAGAAGAGTTCCATAACCACAGGGATGTCTTATGTTGTCCATTTATAACCACACTCACACCTTGTCCCTCACCCCAGGTACCATTAATTTGTTCTCCATTTCCAAAATTTTGTCATTTCTTTTTTTTTTTTTAAAGATTTTATTTATTTATTCGATAGAGATAGAGACAGCCAGCGAGAGAGGGAACACAAGCAGGGGGAGTAGGAGAGGAAGAAGCAGGCTCATAGTGGAAGAGCCTGATGTGGGGCTCGATCCCATAACGCCAGGATCACGCCCTGAGCCGAAGGCAGAAGCTTAACCGCTGTGCCACCCAGGCGCCCCTGTCATTTCAAAAATGTTATATGAGCGAAACCATGAAGTAGGTAAACTTTTGGGATTAGTTTTTTCACACAGCACAATTCCCTAGAAATTCAAGTTTTTGCAAATATCAACAGTTAATTCCTTTTTGCTGATTAATATTTCAAATTATGTATATGCTACAGTTTGTTGGCTGCTACAAATAAAGCTGTTATGAACATTTGTGTACAAGTTTTTATGTTATTATAAGTTTTCATTTATCTGGGATAAATGTCCAATAGTGCAAGTACTGGGTCATATGGCTTTGTTTTTATTTTTTTAATTTTAATGTTTTTTAAAGGTTTTATTTATTAGAGAGAGATCGAGAGCAAGAGTGGAGGGGAGAAGCAGAGAGAGAGGGACAAGCATACTCCTCGCTGAGCAGGGACCTCAGTGTGGGTCCCTTGATCCCAGGACCCCAAGACCATGACCTGAGCAGAAGACAGACCCTTCACCAAGGGAGCCACCCAGGCGTATTGGGTGGAATTTCTAGTATTATGTTGCATAAGAATGGTGAGAGCGTATATCCTTGCCATGTTCCCAAATGTAGGGGGAAAGCAACAACTCTTTCACCATGAGTATAACATTAGCAGGTGCTGCCTGGGTGGCTCAGTCAGTTACGCATCTGCCTTTGGCTCAGGTCATGATCCCAGGGTCCTGGGACCAAGGCCCGTGTTGGGTTCTCTGCTCAGCAGGGACCCCTCCCCCCTGCTTGTGTGCATGTTCCCTCTCTCTAACAAATAAAATCTTAAAAAAAAAAAAGTGTGACATTAGCTGCAGATTTTTTGTAGATGTTCCATATCAAATTGAAGTAATTTCCCTGAAAAACTTCTGGAGTTTTTTTTTTATTATTATGAATGTGAGTTGGATTTTGAATTACACTGATTAATTTTCAAATGTTGAAACAGCTTTGCATACCTGGAATAAATCACTTAGTCACAGTATATAGTTATTTTCATACATTGTGGGATTTAGTTTGCTACTATATTGTTGAAAATTTTTGTGTCTAAGTTCATTAGAGGTAATGGCCTACAGCTTTTTTTTTTTTTTTTGTATTGTCTTTGGTTCTCCTTATCAGGGTAATACTGGCCTTATAAAATTAGTTGGGAAGTGTTCTTTCTTCCTATTGAAAAAATTTTTCCTGGTGTGAGGTGCCTGGCCAGCTCAGTCAGTAGGGCACGTGACACTTAATCTTGAGGTTGTAAATTCAAGCCTCACATTGGGTATAGAGGCTACCTAAAAATAAAATCTTAAAAAAAAAAAATGTCCTGTTGACAAAAATTACATAATAGACCAATTTCTGGAAGACTTGTTTTGTGGAATAGATTTTCTGGAAGAGGCTGTCTTAAATTAGTATTAATCCTTTAAATGTTTGGTATAATCCTCCAACAAAATCATATGGGCTTGGATTTCTTTTTCAGGAGATTCTAAATTATGAATTATAATTTTTTAATGATACAGGGTGTTCAGATTATTTCATATTGAGTTTTGGTAGTTTGTGGTTTTTGAGCCATTGGTCCATTTATTCAAATTTATGAATGTGAAGTTATAGTATTCCTTTTTATCTTTCTAATGGTTGTAAGATCTATAATGATATTCACTATTTCAATCCTATTTTTGGTGATTTGTGCCTTTTTGTTAGTCTTTCTATTTAAAAACTTTACTTTTTGGGGGTTCTTGGCTGGCTCAGTCAGAAGAGCGTGTGACTCTTGACCTCAGGGTCATGAGTTCAAGCCCCACGTTGAGTGTAGAGATTACTTAAAACCCCAATAGACTACTTTTTCCTCCCTCAACCACCAGCTTTTTGTTTCATTTTCTCTTTTTCAGTTTGATTAATCTCTGCTCTGGTCCTGTTTTGGATGTGCTGTTTTTAGATTGTTGAGTTAGGAACTAAGATTATTGATTTGACTTTTCCTTGTTTCTAATGCAAGCACTTGACACTTCTAAGTTTCTTTTTCAGTACTCTTTTAACAGCATTCCACACATTTCAGTATGTTGTATGTTGAAAGTCATTCATTTCTGTGTTTAATTTTCTAAAAGATTTCCTCTTTGATCCATCAATTATTTGCAAGTGTATTAATTTTGTTTAGTGATTTTCCTATTGTCTATTATTGATCTGTGATCCAATACTATTTTGGTTAAAAAATATACTCTATATAATTTCAATTCTTTTAAATTTGTTTCATGACCCAGGATATGTTGTCTTGGTGAATGTTCCATGGGTGCTTAAAAAACAAGTGCATTCTATTGTTGGTTATAAAGTGGTTTAATAACTATTTACACTACCCCATAGCAGCATATGAGTTCCCATTGATCCTCTCCAACATTGGATAATGCTAGAGACATCATTTGTGCTAATTCGTTGGGTAAAAATTGGTATTTTCTATGGTCTCAAATTTTCATTTGTCACATAAGGTTAAACATGTTTTCATGCTTATTAGCTATATGAATTTCCTCTTAAGTGAAATGCCTGTGTATGGCAGAGAATTACCAATACTCATGTGTTGCTCTGAATTTTTCAGACCTGCATTCAGGTGTATGTCCAAGTGGGTTCTGGCCAGAGGGATATGAGTGCAAGAAGTCTAAGTCTCTACCAAGTCTGGCCCTTAACAACATCCAGTGTGATACTATCTTGCTGTGCTGCATCAATTTTTGAGACCATATGTTCCAGGTGGCATAATTACAAGAAGGAATAGAGCCTCTCAAACTACCATACTTTCCATGAAAATGGAATATCTTTTATTTCCTTTAGGGTAGAACATTTTGTGGTAAACTTTCATTTATTTCATCTTCTTGTAATAGTTTTGCTGGGTACCGAATTCCAAGCTGATAATTTTTTTACTTAACCAAAGTCTAGTGGCTAAACATAAATTCACCACAATTACCTCAGATCACTCTTCATATCGTATATACACAAACCAATGAATGTAATCTGAAAGAAATCTGCAATCAGCAGTGAAATGTATAGCTTTTCCTTTCTTCACAAAAGAAAAAACTTAACCACACAAATTTAGAATTTCATCAACACACACTTTCCTGTGACAAACAATTCAGACATAGAGAATGCAGAAAACTAAATGCCAGCAACATGAACCTTTGTTAATAAAAAAAAAAAAAAAAAAGCGGCTCTACATTGTTACTGATAACTATGCCCTAAGGGCATTTTCAAGAGATACTGTGCTTCAGGAAAAAGTTTTATATATATCTATAAATATACACACACACAGTAAGAAAATAAACTTCATGATTAACACAGGCATGTTTAATACCTACAGAAATCACAGCCCTCCAAAATTTCTCCACATTTCAAGCTGACAGTTATTTTTCTCTGTAAATTTTGAAGATTTAATTCCACTCTTCTTGGTGGTCACTGTTGCTGGTAACTCATTCTTATTTTTTTGGTGATAACTCCATTTCTCTGAGTGTAAAATTTTCTTTGCTTATGGTATTGTTCAGGCCACTGAAAAATGTCTTAGGTATGGATTTCTTTTTATCTGATTTAATAAGTTGTACTTAAGGATAAAAGGATTCATTTTACATAATTTTAAGAAAACCACAATCAGTCTCCTGTTTGCTGTTTCCAAGGACTCTAATTAGATAGTTTAGACCTTTTCATTTCACCCTCTAGGTCAGGGATTGACACACTCTTAGTAAGATATCAGATAGTAAATATTTTAGGCTTTGAGGGCCACATAGTCTCTGTTATACCTACTGAACTCTGCCATGATAACACAAAAGCAGCCAAAGACAGTACATAAAAACACACAAGTATGTCCGTCTTCCAATAAAACTTAAAAACAAGCAAGCTGGCTTTGACCTGTGGGCTGTATTCTGCCCACCAGTGCTCTAAATCTCTTTTCCTTCTCCTTGTCTCTGCTGTGTCCTGGTAGTTATTTGTATATATTTTCTAGCTTACTGATTTTCTCTTTACCTGTGTCTAATTGTTTTAATCCATTGAATTTTTCAGTTTAACACTTTCCTTCCTGGAAGTCTCACGTTTTACAAACTGCTCATTTTCCTCCAAAAGTCTTCTTTCCTTAAACATTTTACAAATAGCTAGTCTACTTCAGTCCTGGGAAGAGGGTGATGAAGTATTAATTTCTAAGTGTTGTTCATTGTTTATGCTATAATCTCACTCATTGATTTTGTTTCATTTCTTTGATAGCTAATTTCTTGACCTTAATTTATGGTGATCCTACTTATCCCTCTAGCCAACCCGGGACCATGTCATCCTCTTGAAGACCTTCCTTCCAAAACTGGTTCATGGCACAATTAGCATAACACTGGAACCAGCATCTGAGCTCAAGAAAGCCCCACCATCCTTTCTTACTGCTCTCCTCCCAACTAAATGTGTGTGTGTGTGTGTGTGTGTGTGTGTGTGTGTGTGTGTGTGTCTGGAGGGGGGTGGGGAAGGGTGTTCCAGAGAGAGCTTCTGCCTTGGAGACTGGCAATGCCTTAAAAAATGAGTCCCGTGGAGGATTTATTTGTAATACTAGAAACAAAATTGGTGGGTCTCTAAATTTAATTCTAATCTAATCCCAATCAAAATTCTAATGTTTAATTTCACTCAACTTTTAAAAATTGGATAAACGGATTATGAATTTCTTATAGAATGACAACTACTGCAAATCAGAGGTTCAGAAAGTAAATTGTGGCAGCATAATTGAGAGTTCATTTAGAAAAAAAGAGATCTGGTTCCCTATCTCTTACTATATATAAAAATGTCTTTAATCCATCTGGAATCTTAGTGTAAAAATTAATTATCAGGATTTTAAGTGCAAAAAAGACTATTTTATCTTGATATGGGGGACACAATCTAAAAACAAGGTAGAATGGCCAGACACCACAAAGAAAAATCCAGACATATGACCGCATAAAATTTAAAATTTTAATGGAAAAAAAGGCAATATATCTCAAAAGACAAACAGTAGATTGTGAAAAAATGTTTCTAAACCATCTTAAAGGGCTTTGTACAAACTGATAAACCAAAAGAATTTCTAAAGGAGATTGGTTACTGAGCAAGTCACACGGCTAAGGCTAACAGATATAAGATCAACCCCACTTGAAGTCCGAGAGATAAGAAGTAAAGAAACTCAAATTGAGATTTAATGTATAGTTACTTGAATTCCGTTGTTTTTTTTTTATATTTGAATGGAAACATTTCACTTTTATTAATGAATCTAAAAATACCATTTTCAAAAAAAAGAAAGAAGTAAAGAAACTGATTATAATCTTTTCATTCAGATCAGCAAAGATGATGAAGGCAGTAATATCCAACACTGGTGAGGATAATGGGAAAGTGATACTTTCAGACACCTAGTAATGTGACCTGCTCTAATGTTTTTTGGAAAAGTCATTTGGTACCTCCTATTAAAATAAAAACTGCTCCCTTCGACTGTAACTTCTGACCCAGCAACCCCATTTTAGGAGCTCTACTCTTTAGAGATAGCAGCACAATTATGTAAAGCTCTATACACGGTATATTTATGGCAGCATTGTTTCGTAGAGAAAGACTGCAATCAACTGAATCGATAGGGGTTATATAAATCATGATATGTCTGTTCTAAGGAATGTTGTACAGCCTTTTAAAAAAGAATGAGTCATGTAATGAGCACTAGGTATCATATAAAACTGACGAATCACTGACCTCTACTTCTGAAACCAATAATACATTATATATTAAATGAATTTAAATTTAAAAAATGAAAAAAAAAAACATGAATCCATCTATACCCATCTAAAGACCCAGACAGATGCTCCTGATGAGTTAAGAAAAACCCAACTGCCAAGTGCCACGTGTAAACAGGATCTTGTTTTTGTAAAAACAACCTCCTCAAAGTCCTGACATGTCCATATTTGGAGGAGTGTAAAAAGACTGAAAAATAGGGGCATCTGGGTGGCTCAGTTGGTGAAGCATCTGCCTTCGGCTCAGGTCCTGATCCCAGGGTCCTGGGCCCTCTGCTCAGCGGGGAGACTGCTTCTCCCTCTGTCTCTCATGAATAAATAAAATCCTTTAAAAAGAAGACTGGAAAATATACAAGTTTTGATCTCTCAATAGTTGGAATAGGGAGGAGAGTAATTTTTTCTTACTATTTCTACATTGGTAGTAAGATTTCTGGGCAGCATTACGTCTAACGAGTTTATGCTCATGAATTTGAAGTGAGACTGGTTATCATGGTTGCATGTGTTTCTGTAACCACAGCTTCATGGGTGCAGAGCAGGCAATCAGATTTAATAAGGATTTGAGTATTGCCAAGTGAATACAACAAAGAAAGGAGCAATGGAGTTGAGGGTATGTGCAAGGAAGGGTTATAAATAATAATGCACAACAAACTTGCATAAGGAAAGAAATAAGGCCACGAAGGGGAGAGGTACTGTGAAAAGCATTAGGATTAATGGATTGTAAGGTCATGGTGAGGCCTAATGATTGTTGGAGTTGATTGTTGGAGTCAAGGGCCTATCTGGAGAAAGCTAGAAAAAGATATGAGGAAGTAGTAAGAACTTGCTTGAAACTCAGACTAAGGAAAGATTTTAGTTATTGGCAATGACAAAGGAATGGCTAAAGTTGATTAGCTATTAATATCATTAGCTGAGAGATCAAGGGACTGAGAAGTGTCAATTAGAATTAGTGACAGACTAAAATCTCTGGGGAATAAGGAGTGAACCAGGGAAGGTAAATGACTAAGGGTGGTATAGTCTTATGATCATGAAAAACCTAAAGCTGGGGGTATTTAGGGAAGAAAGTGGGGGGCAGAGGGGAGGATAGTCTGTAAGTGGCATCCCAAAGGTAAGAAAAACACTAGTGAAAAGAAACAGGTGCTAAATGAGAGCCTACAGCAGAGAGCCCAGGTTCAGTTAGAGCAGTGGTTCTCAAACCTTAGTGTGTATTAGAATCACCCGGAAGGAGTGTTCAACTAAAGACTGCTGAACCCTACACACAGTTTCTGATTCAGTAATTCTGAAGTCTGAGGATTTGCATTTCTAAAACATTCTCAGAGTAATCGAGCCTTACAGAAAAGGCTTAAACTCCCTTTTATTTACATGGCCTGTAAGCCTATGTAGTTACTCATTCTTTTGAAGTAGATCAACCTACCAAGTCACATTATGTACGAAAGCAAACTTGTGATAATTTTACAAATCCAAAATAGAGGGACACCTGGGTGGCTCAGTCAGTTAAGCAACTGCCTTCGACTCAGGTCGTAATCCCAGGGTCCTGGGATCGAGTCCCCCATCAGGCTCCCTGCCCAAAAGGGAGCCTGCTTCTCCCTCTGCCTGCCGCTCCCCCTGCTTGTGTGCTCTCTCTCTCTCTCTGACAAACAAATAAATAAATAAATAAATAAATAAATAATCTTTAAAAAATAAATAAAACATTTTCAGATGATGCTGATGAAGCTGGTCCAGGGACCACACTTCCAGAACAACTCAAGAACAAAAAAAAAAAAAAAAAAAAAAGGGAAAAAAAAAAAAAAAAANAAAAAAGGGAAAAAAACAGACAATAAATTTGATCACATAGGGAATGTTTTTGATGACTGATTGAGAATCCCAAAAAACACTATGAAAAAGTTTTAGAAGTAGGAGAGTAGTGAGAGATGTGGACAGAAAAGGGGTCCTCACAAAACCAGGCTTGAGTTGAAGGCAACTAAGTTACATGCACTATTTCATGCATAAAAATAACAGAAGTAAACTCCGTAAGAAGTGAAGAAAAGCCAAAAAATCTTTTACTAAAAAGAAAGCATAATATAGGAAGGATCAGTTATAAATGGGTATTTTCTCTGCTAAACTGACTTCAACCAACCTACCAAAAAGTTTGTTGACTGAGCAAAGGTTAAAGTGTTAAACTGGTTAAACAAAACACTGATAACCATAGGGGTCACCTGGGTGGCACAGCAGTTAAGCGTCTGCCTTCGGCTCAGGGCGTGATCCCAGCGTTATGGGATCGAGCCCCACATCAGGCTCCTCCGCTATGAGCCTGCTTCTTCCTCTCCCACTCTCCCTGCTTGTGTTCCCTCTCTCGCTGGCTGTCTCTATCTCTGTCAAAAAAATAAATAAAATCTTTAAAAAAAAAAAAACACTGATAACCATAACACAACTCTCAATCAGGGCTCCTCCAAATGTTAATAGGAAAACCTAAAGTAAGCCATTATTAATATAAAAAGGTGTTAATAAAACTGAATTTTCTTTTTTCAGATGTAGCCAAAGCTCATTGATTCATCAGTTTTATTAGTTGTTTAAAGACAGCTGTTGAAAGATTTAACGTGTATTTGACAGAAGTAAATCCTTACTATTTTCATTCTCTCTTCAAAATGGAAAATTTCCCACAGATCTTAAAAGTATTACATAATATTAAAAAGAACCAGAAAATACTGAAATGCCTTAAGTGAAAAACACAAACATCCTGTAATTCCATCACCTAGAGCTAACCACTATGTACATCTGACGTATCTTCTTAAATATATATATATATATATATATGCTAGAATATACAGAGATAGAGCTAATCTATAGATGATCCTTTAGGAAAATAACAATGCAAACTTCTTAGTATATACATACTAATTCCTTGGTTAAAAATAGGTATAGTGGAAGGGCGCCTGGGTGGCTCAGTCTGTTACCTGTCTGCCTTCAGGTCAGGTCATGCTCCCAGGGTCCTGGGATCGAACTCCATATTGGGCTCCCTGCTCAGTGGGGAGCCTGCTTGCCCCTCTACCTCTCCCCCTGGCTTGTGCTCTCTCACTCTCAAATACATAAATAAATAAAATCTTTAAAAAAAAAAGCTATAGTTGAATGGGTATGACTACCACTTTAATTCTAGTGATGTTTCATGAAGGTGTTATCACCATTTTAGCTGCTAGTTGATCATATTTTTAAAATGGCTTTAGTTTAGATATTTCAAAAAATTATATTGATTATAAAAACAAATGAAGTCAAGAAAACTTTTTCTCTTTCTCTCTATAATACACACACACTTTGAATTTTTACTTTAGATGGTATCATAATGGGGCCTGAATCATGTTACACTTCAAAAGTCCAAAATGTTAAAATATATGAAGTGGATACACATGATTTATACACAATTGCAACTGGAGAATGATGAAACAAAAATAATTTACAGATTTAAAGACTATATATAGTTAAGTAAAAATGTAAACATTCATTGCTATAACAATGCATAAAAGAATTGTATAAGTTCCTACAGAAACTTACATCATAATATTTACTATTATTTTGCTCAAATTTAACATCATCCAAACCATATGTAACATTCTCTTTAAACTAAATTTCAATATAAATTTTGCATACAGAATCAGCAGAGAATCTTATATAACCTGACAGTCAAAAAAACCAAGTATTATTTGTTAGAGGTTCTAAATATTTTAAGGCAGATAGATATTTGTTTTAAAAGTTAAAAACTCAACAGGGGCTGTTTTTGATACACTTTTATATATTTTTCATTTTTTAAACAAGAAGGGGCTATCTTGGATTTTCACTGCTTAGACAGGGCCTATAATACATAGCAGACAATTATTTATAAAATGAATAACATCTGGGAATTTATTCAATTTTTAGGGATCCAAAATTATAAAATTTCCTGTAAATTATACCATTTAGAAAATGAACATATAGCTATTAAAAATATATGTGAAAATTGTTTAATCATTTTAGAGCAGTCAAAATACAATATAAGATTTGTGTCTTGGTGTTTGAAAGCAATCATTTTACCGTATGCATTTTAATCTTTTATATCATTCACTTTAAGTTGATGGTTAATTTAATAAGTTTTAATCAAAGTTGTTTTCAAACATTGTCATAATGTCACTTTGAAGAGTCATATCAATGGTACCAGCCATCTGTAGAAAGAAGGGAAAAAATTTAATGTTACTTTAAAAAAAATTTATGCCTTCATTAGAACTATATAAAAATGATCACACAACTTTTAGAACAGATTATACATGAACACAATTTATATAACACAATGAGTTTATGTAATTTTCTATTTCTGCTCAAATACTGATTTTTGTTAAATTATTGTTCATGTGATAAATAAAACTTAAAACTTACAAGAACACTAAGAACAAGTTTAACTTCTCCAAATAAGAGAGAAAACTGTCAGTGTTGACACAATCTTAATAAGGACATGAACTGAGATTATATTGTTTCATTTATCTCAACACCTAATATAGTGCTAGACACATAAAATTATTTTCTGAATGGACCAGTATCTCTAACTGAGGAAACTATAATAGGTAACGTTAGAGCTACAGGCTTTCCTGGATTCTGCCACTTACTGTGTAACCTAGGGCAAATTATTTAAACAAGTTTATTTTATATATAGGTATTTCTGAAAATCAAACCAAATTGCATGTATAATAGTAAGTTGTTCATTAAATGCTAAAAAGCCATTAAAAATAAGCTAAAGTAAACAAAAGTCTAATTATGACAAAGGAAATAGGGGTGCCTGGGTGGCTCAGGTCATGATCTCAGCGTCCTGGGATTGAGCCCCACATCAGGCTCCCTGCTCAGTGAGGAGTCTGCTTCTCCCTCTCCCTCTCTCTCTGCCCCTCCTGCTCCCCTGCTTGCTCTCTCTTACTCTCTCAAATAAATGAAATCTAAAATAAATAAATAAGGCAAAGGAAATAAATTTTTCCTATATTCTGAAGCCTTCTCTAAATGTTCATGTGATGGCATCCAAAATGACACCAACTATGAAATTTTAAAAAATGTTTTCTGGGGCACCTGAGTGGTGCACAGTCAGTTAAACATCCAACTCTTGGTTTAGGCTCAGGTCATGATCTCAGGGTTGTGAGATCGAGCCCTGCTTTGCGCTCTGTGCTGAGTGTGGAGTTGGCTTGGAATTCTCTCTCCTTCTCCCTCTGCACAACCCCTCACTCTCTCTCTCTGAAATAAGTAAGTAGGTCTTTAAAAAAATGTTGTTGTTGTTTTTGTAAACTGGTAAATAGTAACAGCCCAGAGTGGTAGCTAAATGTGCCAATCTGCAACCGATTGACTTCCTAGATGAGAATCAGTATTCCCATTGGCTGTGTGGGGGACAATTTGAAATTATGACTTATCTGCCAAAAGGATATTAGAAAGTTACATGTGGCTCTTATAAATGACAAATATTTCTTTCAATATGCCATAGAAACGAAAGGATAAATTCTTCAATCATAACCCAGGCTACTTTCCTAACGCCAACTCTTAGGATGCCAAATGTCTAGCCCAGAGAGTTCCCCAAAGTTCTATTTTAACTCTCCAACATGAGAGTTGGATACACTGTCCTCATCTAAATATCATGTGATATTCCTGTAAGTATCCAGACATACTGCAAAATTCTAAGAATATGTAATGAAACTTGTTTTTATTATAAAAAGTATTTTATTTCAGACTGTCTTCCATCTTGACTAAAATCTGCATGTGGAATAATTACTGATATGGAACTGTTATTCTCTATACCAACTAACCTTTGATACTATGATTTACATAACTAATACTCTCTGCCCCTATCATCATAACCTAATATATATATATACCTCAACTATTCAGACTTAAGATCAAACACTTGGTCAAGGGAACCAGCATGAGGTGAATTCATAGAAGCTCTGCTTGGTGTCAAGTTATTACATCTTTTTCGAGTACAGACCTGTAAATTAGCAGCAATGTAAGAGTTTGGGTTGTCAAAAATGATAGTAGGTAGAGCCAGTATCAGGTTGTTAGTTATCAAAGCTGCTAGATGTGGTGTTAGTTACATTTCAGTGGATTCCAGGTCTAGACAAGTTCCAGAAAAGTGCTTAGGATATTTGAATTATATTGGGTTACCTCACTGGGTTGTCAGGTAGCAAGTAAGTTGCTGAGAAATCACTTACGGGTGATTGCAGAGCCCAACACAGGGTTTGATTCCCACAACCTGTGAGATCATGACCTGAGCCAAAATCATGAGTTGGACACCTAACTGAATGAGTTACCCAGGCACCCCGAGAAAAAAAATGGTTTAAATTAAAAGAGCATCAGTGTGGGACAACTTCAAGTGGCCTAATAAGTGATTGCTCAAAGGAGGAAAAGAGGAAAAAGAAAAAATATGAAAAAATAATGGCCAAAAATTTTCCAAGCTTGATGGAAACTATAAATACATTTCCAATAAGTCAAACAAAGTACAAAAGCAACAAAAACCCAGTGATGAATAAAACTGTTAAAAGCAACCAGAGGAAAGGCATATTTTATACAGAACAAAGATACCAAATTTCTCACTTGAAACAAAGCAAGCAAGAAGTTAGCAAAGGAACATCTTTAAAGTACTGAAAGAAAAACCACTAACAATCTAGAATTCTATATCCAGCAAAAAACATATCTAAAAAAATAAAGGCAAGTTTGATGAGTATTAAGGAGGGCACATATTGCATGGTGTTATACGCAAGTAATGAATCATGGAACTTTACATCAAAAACTAGGGATGTACTGTATGGTGACTAACATAATATAATAAAAAATTATTATAAAAAAATAAAGGCAAGTTTAAAACACATCTACACAGAAACCTGCACACAAGTGTTTATAGCAGTTTACTGTGATTGCTGTGAGCTGGAAGCAACCAAAATGTCTATCAATAGGTGAATGGATAAGCAGTCATACATCCATATACTGGGAGTATTTATTCAGCCCAAAAGAAATGAGCTATCGAAGTACAAAAAGACATAGAAGAACCTCAAATGCATATTACTAAAGTGAAAGAGACAAATCTGAAGCAGCTATATATTGTATGATTCCAACTATATGACATTCTGGAAAAGGCGAAACTATGGAGATGCTAAACAGATGAGTGGTTGGAAAGGATGATAGGAGGTATATTTTTAAGAAAGGCAAATTACTCTGATGATATTGTAATGGTTGATCTATGTCATTACATATCTGTCAAACCCATAAAAACCACAACACAAAAAGTGAACCCTTAAGTTAACTATGGATTTTGCCTGATAAAAACTAAGGTTGATAGTGATGTGTCAATGTGGTGTCAATATTGGTTCATGGATTGTGGGATGTTGATAGTGTGGAAGGTTATGTGTTGATGTGGGCAGGGGAGGAGTATGTGGGGACTCTTTGTATTCTGGGCTCAATTTTGCTGTGACTCTAAAATGCTCTAAAAGATAAAGTCTATTGCTGATATAAAAAAGCCAAATAAAGATATTTTCAAATACACAAAAGCTGAAAGACTTCATCACCACCTGACCTCCACTACAAGAAATGTTAAAAGTCCTTTATGAGGAAGGAAAATTAATGCCATTTGGAAATCTGGATCTGAATGAAAGAAGAGCACTAGAAATGGTTAACTACATAGGCAAATATAAAATTTTAATTTATTTAAAACTTCTAAAAAAATATTTTTTTTATTTGAGGTGGGAGGAGTGAGAGCACTAGCAGGGGGAAAGGGGAGAGGGAGAGCAGACTCCACACTGAGCAGGATACCTAATGCAGGGCTCGATCCCAGCACCCTGGGATCATCACCTGAAGGCAGATGCTTAACCAACTGAGCCACCCAGGCACCCCTAAAACTTTTAAAAAGACAATTTGACTACTTAAACATTAGCATATAAGCTGGGAGGGGAAGAAATGGAAGTACACCACTGTAAGGTTGTTCTGCCAAATGCAAAGTGGTATAGCATTACTCACAGGAACGCTGTGTTAAGGTAAAGTATATACTACAAATCCTAAAGCAACCATCAAATAATGAAGTATTGCTGATAATAAGCCAATGAAGCAAATAAAACAGAATCATAAAAATACAGGATTAGAAGAATGTAGAGAAAAAAGAGCTAACAAGAATAGACAAATAGAAAAGAAATAACAAGACGTTGTGCTCAAACTTAACCTATCAATAATCATATTGAATGTAGTCAGTCTAATAAACACTTGTATAATAGGCACAGATTGGATTTAAAAAAACAAACAAAACAAGACCTCACTACATGTTGCCTACATTAAACTCACTTTAAATATTAAAACACAGATAGGTTAAAAGTAAAAGGATGAAGACATTTTTTACACCATGCCAACATAAGTCATACAAAAAGTGAAGTGGATATGTTTCTGAGTAAATTTCAGAGTAAACAATATTGTTAAGAATAAAGATCATTTTGTAATGAAAAGGGGATCAATTAATTAAGAGGATGTAAAAATCCTAAATGTTTAGGTATCTAACAACACAGCTTCAAAATACATGAAATAAAACTGACAGAATTTCAAGGATAAAAAGATATATCTGCAACTATATAATCATAGATGGCAATGCCCCCTCTCAATATTTGATAGAATAAGCAGGCAGAACATCAGCAAGAATATAGATAGGAGTCTTGAACAACACCATCCATCAACTTGGCCTGTTTAATACTTTACTCAACAGCAGAATACACATTCTTCTCATGTGCACACAGAATATTTACTAAGGTAGACCATAATATGGACCTTTAAAAAAGCCTTAATGAATTTAAGATGTTATGTATTCTCTGACTACACTGGAATTCAGTTAGAAACCATTAACAGAAATTACTAGCCAGAAAAATCCCAATTATTTGGAAACTAATATACTTCCAAATAATCCACAGATGAAAAAACGAATCAATTCTAGTTTTTAAACATTATTTTCTGTATATTAAGACTCTTAAGCATGTCAGTTTTTTTCCTGTCCCATTTTATTAAGATATAATTGACTTAAAATGCAAGTCAACTTCCTCATCTAGTGTTCAATTAAAACACTGACCTGGGCTAGATGGCATAACTTTTGGCCACAATTTATCAACAGCTTATGGATTTTTCAAGAGTTAATTAACAGTAAGTGATAAACTACTCTACCTATGTGCCAGGGATGTTCCTATGTGTTTATTACTACATGTAAATTCATTCCATCTTCACAACAGGTATTATTATTCCCACTTTACAGACAAGGAAATTGAGGCACAGAGAGGTTAACTAAATTGCCCAAGCTCAAAAGTCTAGTAAATGGCAGAATTAGTATTTGAACCTACGTAGTCTAGTAGCTCCATGACCATATTCTGTGATTATACTCTGTGTCTCTGACTATATAAAATTTTTATTTTAGGCTCTGATTTTAGAACTTGATCTTCACTAAAGATGTAAATCCACTGTCACTGAAAACCACCCTGAATGTATCTTTGAACCTGTAGAAGATATGGTTCTGTTAAATCTTTCCTTAGATTTAGTAAACTAAAATTTACTTACTGCTTCTCTCCTCCTCCGCTCTTGCTCTTTCTCCCTTGCTAAATTACGGTCTTTGAGAAGCCAGAGTTTGTATTTATCTTGAGCTTCTGAAGACTGCTGATGTTCCTTCTGTTCTTCTCCAAGATACTGGTTTTGCGTCTTATTTGAAAAAGATTCTTGAGTGAAGCCAAGGTCCCTTAAAGAAACAGTATAGCTCAAAGTAGATTTCAAGTTCCTTAAAAGTTTTCATCACAAAGATATGTTAAATTATAAATATAAAGCAATGTTTCAGATCCCCCTTTTCACATGTTATGATGTCATTTTTAAGTTTGACTTTTGATGTCAAATTTTGCAAAGGCAATCTATATTAACAAAGAGAAGGTTATGGAAACTAACCAAGGTGTATTACTATGTTCTTACACATAGAATTGAAAATAATGATATCATTATGATTTAGTTATATTAGTATCTTTAATAGATCACTTGATAATTTCTATCTTCTTCAAAGTAGATACTACTTGTTAGTTAAAAAAATCAATAAAAATACTTTTTGCAATTATAATTTGCTTTCTGTTCTATTAAATAGCTAAATCATGGTCACCTGACAAAAAAGAAATATATTTAAAATTACAGGTCTACCATAGGGAATGGAGATTGCTACACAGTCAATGCATGCATACATGAACAAATACTTGAATAAATAAAAAGAAATTGATAGTCTATATCTCCCAGCCTCCTTTAATTCAATAAATTACAGACCTCTGATTTTCCTGCAATATTTTTGGTTCCTTTGTATTCTGTTCTAGATGTTTCCGTATTAGTTCCTGTGTTTGAGCTTTTACTTCTTTTTCTATCGCTGCTTTTCTAAATTGGTTGAAGAGCTCATCTGAGGATTTCATTACACCGGATGTTTTGACTGGTTTGCCTAAACTTTTCCAAGAGTCTGCATTCTTGATCTTTATATCCTAAAACAAATATTTGATTTAGTTTGTGTCTACAGATGTCAACCACATTTTGAAAGAAAAACAATATTTTTTGATATAGTAATAGATCAAATTAAGATTCGAAAGGCCTTCATGTAATTTTATTAAATTATGAAAAATATGAAAATATATCAGATAAGTTAAACTCATTATGTAAGACCAAATTAAAATTGCATGCTTACCAATTATTTCAATTTAATGTACATATACAGTTGACCATTGAACAACAGAGGAACTAGGGATGCTGACACTTGCACAGTCAAAAGTCCATGTATAGAGAGAGTTAAGATGGCGGAGGAGTGGGGAACCCCTTTTTCAGCTGGTCCCCTGAGTCGAGCTGGATAGGTACCAGACCAGCCTGAACATCCACGGAATCAGCCTGAGATACAGGAAGATACATCTGGATCTCTACAAATGAACATCTCCAGTGCTGAGTATTGAGGAACGAAGCAGGGAACTGTGACACTGCGCACAGGTATCGGAAGATAAACGGAAAGGGGAGGGAGCCGCCATGTTAGGGTGCCAGGAAGTGGTAGCCACCTGCACCGGGGAGCGGGTGGACCGTGGACCCGCACCCTCGAGACAGCAGACTGAGACCGTGAGCCGGGAGCACGCACCACCAAGCACCTCACGGAACTCCGGAATTCTGGTGTGCTCACTGGATCCAGACTGAGACCAGGAGCTCTGGGAGCTCCGGGAGCGCGTGGGGGCGGCTGGCGGTGTTAGAAACACAAAGGACAGAGACGCGCCGGCCCTGGAAGTGAGGGCTGCGACGCTGGGTGTGGGGCGCACATCCCAGGACGCTGCAGGGTTGAGCAGCACCAATAGAAACAGAGTTAAAGTGTCCAGAACATCAGTGGAGAACGGGCCGCAATCCCTCTGTTCTGAGACAGAGGCTGAGATTCGGCCGCTGCTGCTCTGACTCTCAGAAGAGGCAAAGCAGACCGCCAGGGAAAGCCGCCAGAGAACAAAAGCCTGGAAATACCGGCTCACAGTGTGCCCATCCCCATCCCCCCTTGCAGGGGACACGGAGACTCTACCCAAACAGGGTTGCCTGAGTATCGGCGCGGCAAGCCCCTCCCCCAGAAGGCAGGCTGAAAAATCAAGAAGCCCACATCCCGGGGCGCCTGGGGGGGCGCAGTCATTAAGCGCCTGTCTTCAGCTTAGGGCGTGATCCCGGCGTTCAGGAAAGGAGTCCCTCATCGGGCTCCTCCGCTGGGAGCCTGCTTCTTCCTCTCCCACTCCCCTGCTTGTGTTCCCTCTCTCACTGGTTGGCTCTCTGCCACATAAATAAATAAATAAAATCTTTAAAGAAAAAGCCCACATCCCTAAGATCCCTATAAAAAAGGGGTGTGCAGCCTGGTCCCAGTAAATAATTTGGGCTCTGGACAACCCCGCAACCTCTCCTCATCAGAATGACAAGAAGGAGAAGCCCCCCGCAAGCAAAGAAAAGACAGTGAGTCTGTGGCCTCTGCCACAGAAATAATGGATATGGATGTAACCAAATTATCAGAAATGGAATTCAGAGTAACAATGGTCAAAATGATGAGTAGATTTGAAAAAACTATTAATGAAAATGTTACTGAGAATATAGAATCTGTAAGGACGGAAATGAGAGCGAATCTGACAGAAATTAAAAATTCTATGAGCCAAATGCAGGCAAAACTAGAGGCTCTGACGGCCAGGTTCACCGAAGCAGAGGAACGTATTAGCAAATTGGAGGATGGGTTAGTAGAGGAAAAAATGAAAATAGAAGCTGGACATAGAAAAATCCACGGCCACGAATGTAGGTTACGGGAGATTACTGACTCAATGAAACGATCCAATGTCAGAATCATCGGCATCCCTGAGGGGGTAGAGAAAAACAGAGGTCTAGAAGAGATATTTGAACAAATTGTAGCTGAAAACTTCCCTAATCTAGCGAGGGAAACAAACATTCATGTCCAAGAGGCAGAGAGGACCCCTCCCAAGCTCAACCACGACAAACCTACGCCACATCACGTCATAGTGCAATTTGTGAATATTAGATCCAAGGATACAGTATTGAAAGCGGCCAGGGCAAAGAAATTTCTCACGTACCAAGGCAAAGTTACCAGAATTATGTAAGACCTGTCTACACAGACCTGGAATGAGAGAAAGGGTTGGGGGGGCCATTTTTAAAGCTCTTTCAGAGAAAAACATGCAGCCAAGGATCCTTTATCCAGCAAGGCTGTCATTCAGAATTGATGGAGAAATAAAGACGTTCCAGAATCGCCAGTCATTAACCAATTTCGTAACCACGAAACCAGCCCTACAGGAGATATTATGGGGGGTTCTATAAAGGTAAAAAGGCCCCAAGAGTGATACAGAACAGAAAGCCACAACCGATAAAAACTAAAACTTTACTGGCAACATGGCATCATTAAAATTCTATCTCTCAGTTCTCAGTGCCAATGTTAATGGTTTAAACGCTCCCATAAAACGCCACAGGGTTGCAGACTGGATAAAAAGACATGACCCATCCATTTGCTGTCTACAAGAGACTCATTTTGAACCCAAAGATGCATTCAGACTTAGAGTAAGGGGATGGAGTACCATCTTCCACGCAAATGGACCTCAAAAGAAAGCTGGAATAGCAATTCTCATATCAGATAGACTGGATTTTCAACTAGAGGCTATAGACAGAGACACAGAAGGGCACTATATTATTCTTAAAGGAAGTATTCAACAAGTGGATATGACAATTATAAATATATATGCCCCCAACAGGGGAGCAGCAAGATACACAAGCCAACTCTTAACCAGAATAAAGAGACATATAGATAAAAATACATTAATAGTAGGGGACCTCAACACCCCACTATCAGAAATAGACAGAACACCCTGGCAAAAACTAAGCAAAGAATCAAAGGCTTTGAATGCCATACTCGACGAGTTGGACCTCATAGATATATATAGAACACTACACCCCAGAACCAAAGAATACTCATTCTATTCAAATGCCCATGGAACATTCTCAAGAATAGATCATGCTCTGGGACACAAAACAGGTCTCAGCCAATACCAAAAGATTGAAATTATCCCCTGCATATTCTCAGACCACAACGCTCTGAAATTGGAACTCAACCACAAGGAAAAACCTGGAAGAAACTCAAACACTTGGAGGCTAAGAACCATCCTGCTCAAGAATGACTCGATAAACCAGGAAATCAAAAAACAAATTAAACAATTTATGGAGACCAACGAGAATGAATACACAACGGTCCAAAACCTATGGGATACTGCAAAGGCAGTCCTAAGGGGGAAATACATAGCCATCCAAGCCTCACTCAAAAGAATAGAAAAATCTAAAATGCAGTTTCTATATTCTCACCTCAAGAAACTGGAACAGCAACAGAGGGACAGGCCTAACCCACTGACAAGGAAGGAGTTGACCAAGATTAGAGCAGAAAT
>NC_048219.1:62020446-62064325 GCF_002007445.2 Ailuropoda melanoleuca | reverse complement strand
GCTCAGTCGTTAAACGTCTGCCTTCGGCTCAGGGAGTGATCCCGGCGTTATGGGATCGAGCCCCGCATCAGGCTCCTCTGCTGGGAGCCTGCTTCTTCCTCTCCCACTCCCCCTGCTTGTGTTCCCTCTCTTGCTGGCTGTCTCTCTCTCTGTCAAATAAATAAATAAAATCTTTAAAAAAAAAACCAACTAGATGGAAGAAATAGTAGGCTAGGGGAAGCACAAGAACAGATCAGCAACCTGGATGACAGAGTAATGGAAAACAATCAAGCTGAAAAGGAGAGAGACAAAAATAATAATAAAAGATGAAACAAGACTTAAGAAACTCAGCAACACCATCATGCATAATAACACTCACATTATAGGAATCCCAGAAAGAAAAGAGACAGAAAAGGGGGGAGAAAATTTATTTGAAGAAATAATAACTGAAAACTTCCCAAATCTGGGGAAGGAACCAGAAATCCAGATCCAGGAGGCACAGAGAGCCCCCCAAAAAATCAATCCAAGGAGGTCCACACTAAGACACATAGTAATTAAAATTACAAACTATAGTTTCAAAAGCTTCAGGAGAAAAGAAAACATACAAGGGAAAACCCCATAAGGCTATCAGCTAATTTTTCAGCAGAAACTGTAGAGTCAAGAAGAAAGTGGCATGATTCAACATGCTGAAAGAAAAGAAAATCTGCAATCAAGAATCTAACCAGCAAGCCAATCGTTCAGAAAAGGAGAGAAAAAGAGATTCCCAAAGAAAAGTTAAAGGAATTCATCATCACTAAACCACACCTTTGAGAAATACTAAAGAGGACTCTTTGAGTGGAAGAAAGACCATACGTAGAAGGAAGAAAAATAGGAAGCAAAAAAGGAGTAAAATTAAGTATAGTTATAAAAATTAGTCAAGGGATTCACAAAATAAAAGGATGTAAGGTATGACACCATATACCTAACACTTAGTG
Organism: Ailuropoda melanoleuca; assembly: GCF_002007445.2. NCBI lineage: Eukaryota > Metazoa > Chordata > Mammalia > Carnivora > Ursidae > Ailuropoda > Ailuropoda melanoleuca. The sequence continues at coordinate 62,063,372 of NC_048219.1, read as the reverse complement.
GGGGTAATAGAGGGAAGTAAAGAATAGGTTCAACCTAAAGGACTGTCAACATAATTTAGACTGCTATATCCATAAATGTTATATACAAACCTAATAGTAACCAAAAATTAAAAACCAGTAATAGATATGCAAAAAAATAAAGAGAAGAAAATCAAAGTCTATCACTAAAGAAAGCCAGCAAACCATGCGAGAAGAGAAACAAGAAAAATTAGGAACAGGGAAGACCTACAAAAATAACCATAAAACAAACAACAAAATGGCAATAAGTCCATACTTATCAATAATTACTTTGAACGAAAATGGACTAACCGCTCCAATCAAAAGACAAAGGGTGATGGAATGGATAAAAGAGCAAGATTCACCAATATGCTGTCTCCAAGAGACTCATTTCATATTAAAGACACATGCAGATTAAAAGTGAAGGGACGGAAAAGCATTTCTCATGCAAATTGAAGAGAAAGGAAAGCCAGGGGAGCAATACTTGTATTGGACAAAACAGACTTTATATTTTTTTTATTTTTTAAATTTAATGTGGTATATTTATTGCACTAGATTCCTATACAGCAGTGGTTCTCAAAATGTGATCCATGGATCCTTGAAGGTCCTGAGACATTTTTAGGGGGTCCACAAGACCAAAACTGTTTCCATAAAAATACCGAGACATTATGCACACTGTTTTCACTGTGTTGACATTTGCACTCATGGTACAAAAGTAATGGTGGGTAAAACTGCTGGTCATGAAAACACCGCAATAAGTGATCTCAAACTGTACAGTCATTAGTCATTGTATTTTTTTTTTAAGATTTTATTTATTTATGTGACAGAGAGACAGCCAGTGAGAGAGGGAACACAAACAGGGGGAGTGGGAGAGGAAGAAGCAGGCTCCCAGTGGAGGAGCCCGATGTGGGGCTCGATCCCGGAACGCCGGAATCACGCCCTCAGCCGAAGGCAGACGCTTANAATCACGCCCTCAGCCGAAGGCAGACGCTTAACGACTGCGCTACCCAGGCGCCCCTACTCATTGCATTCTTTACTGCCACACCCTTTCAGTATGAAAAAAAATCCATAGTACTTAAGAATACTCCTATTGAAGCTATAGTTATTTCATTAAATGTCTACCCTGCAATGCCCCTCTTTTATTTATTTTATTATTTTATTTTTTTATTATTAACACATGTATTTTTTGCTTAAGGGGTACAGGTCTGTGATTCATCAGTCCTACACAATACACAGCACTCACCAGAACACACATCCGCCCCCAACATCCATCACCCAGCCACCCCATCCCTCCCAACCCCCTCCACTCCAGCAACCCTCAGTTTGTTTCCTGAGATAAAAAGTCTCTTATGGTCTATTTCCTTCCCTGCTTTCCTCGTTTCATTTTTTCCTCTCTTCCCCTACGATCCTGTCTTGTTGCTCAAATTCTGCATAACAGCGAGATCATATGATAACTGTGTCTTTCTCTGATTGAGTTGTTTTGCTTAGCGTAATACCCTCTAGTCCCATCCACGTCATTGCAAATGGCAAGCTTTCATTTTTTGATGGCTGCATAATAGTTAATTGTGTATATATATCACATCTTCTTTATCCATTCATCTGTTGATGGACATCTGGGCTCTTTCCATAGTTTGGCTATTGTGGATGTTGCTGCTATAAACATTGGGGTCCAGGTGCCCCTTCAGATCACTACATTTGTATCTTTGGGGTGAATCTCTAGTAGTGCAATAGCTGGGTTGTAGGGTAGCTCTATTTTCAACTTTTTGAGGAATCTCCATACTGCTTTCCAGAGTGGCTGCACCAGCTTTCATTTCTACCAACAGTGTAAGAAGGTTTCCCTCTCTCCGCATCCTCCCCAACATCTGTTTTTTACTGTGGTTAATTTTTGCCATTCTGACTGGTGTGAGGTCGTATCTCATTGTGGTTCTGATTTGTATTTCCCTGATGCTGAGTGATGTTGAGCACATTTTCATGTGTCTATTGGCTATTTCTATGTCTTTGGAGGAATGTCTGTTCATGTCTTCTGCCCATTTCTTGATTGGATTATTTGTTCTTTGGGTGTTGAGTTTAAACTCTTATAGATTTTGGATACTAGCCCTTTATCTGATATGTCATTTGAAAATACCTTCTTCCATTCTGTCAGTTGTCTTTTGGTTTTGTCAACTGTTTCCTTTGCTGTGCAAAAGCTTCTTATCTTGATGAAGTCCCAATAGTTCATTTTTGCCTTTGTTTCCCTTGTCTTTGGAGACATGTCTAGCAAGAAGTTGCTGCCTGTGTTCTCCTTAAGGATTTTGATGGATTCCTGTCTCACATTTAGGTCTTTCATCCATTTTGAGTCTATTTTTGTCTATGGTGTCAGGAAATGATCCAGTTTCGTTCTTCTGTATGTGGCTGTCCAATTTTCCCAACACCATTTGTTGAAGAGACTGTCTTTTTTCCACTGGATATTCTTTCCTACTTTGTCAAAGATTAGTTGACCATAGAGTTGAGGGTTCATTTCTGGGTTCTCTATTCTGTTCCACTGATCTACGTGTCTGTTTTTGTGCCTGTACCATACTGTCTTGATTACAGCTTTGTAACAGAGCTTGAAGTCCGGGATTGTGATGCCACCAGTTTTGGGTGTTTTTGTTTTGTTTTGTTTTTACTATTCCTTTGGCTATCAGAGGTCTTTTCTGGTTCCATATAAGTTTTAGGATTATTTATTCTACCTCTGTGGAAAAGAGTTGATGGTATTTTGATAGGGATTGCATTGAATGTATAGATCGCTCTAGGTAGCACAGACATTTTAACAATATTTGTTCTTCCAATCCTTGAGCATGGAATGTTTTTCCATTTCTTTGTGACTTCCTCAATTTCTTTCATGAATCNTTGTGACTTCCTCAATTTCTTTCATGAATCTTCTATAGTTTCCTGAGTACAGATCCTTTGTCCCTATGGTTAGGTTTATTCCTAGGTATCTTATGGTTTTTGGTGCAATTACAAACGGGATCAACTTCTCAATTTCTCTGTATTCTGTCTCCTTGTTGGTGTATAGAAATGCAACTGATTTCTGTGCATTGATTTTATATCCTCCACTTTACTGGATTCCTGTATCAGTTTCGGCAGTTTTGGGGTGGAGTCTCTTGGGGTTTCCACATAAAGTATCATGTCATCAGCAAAGAGTGAGAGTTTGACTACTTCTTTGCCGATTCGGATGCCTTTTATTTCTTTTTTTGTGTGATTGCTGAGGCTAGGACTTCTAGTACTGTGTTGAACAGCAGTGGTGATAGTGGACATCCCAGCCGTGTTCCTGATGTTGGGGAAAGCTGTAAGTTTTTCCCCATTGACAATGATATTTGCTGTGAGTTTTTCATAGATGGCTTTTATGCTATTGACGTATGTACCCTCTATCCCTACACTGTGAAGAGTTTTAATCAAGAAAGGAATGCTGTACTTTGTCAAATGGTTTTTCTGCACCTATTGAGAGGAATGTGTGGTTCTTGTCCTTTCTTTTATTACTGTAGTGTATCACATTGATTTGCGAATGTTCAATCAACCTTTCAGCCCAGAAGTAAATTCCACTTGGTCATGGTGAATAATCCTTTTAACGTACTGTTGGATCCTACTGGCTCATATTTTGGTGAGAATTTTTGCACCCATGTTCATCAGGGATATTGGTCTGTAATTCTCCTTTTTTGGTAATGGTTTTGCGATCAAGGTAATGCTGGCCTCATAAAAGGAGTTTGGAGGTTTTCCTTCCATTTCTATTTTTTGGGAAGTTTCAAAAAATAGGTATTAATTCTTCTTTAAATGTTTTGTAGAATTCCCCTGGGAAGCCATCTGGCCCTGGGCTCTTGTTTGTTGGGAGATTTTTGATTACCGTTTCAATTTCCTTGCTGGTTATGGGTGGACAAAACAGACTTTAAAACAAAGACTGAAACAAGAGACAAAGGATACTATATAATCATAAAGGGAACAATGCAAGAAGAAGATATAACGATTACACGTATTTATGCACCCAACATGGGATCACCCAAATACATAAAGCAGCTAATAACATAAAGGAAATAATAACAATGCAATATAGTAGGGGACTTTAACACCCCACTTACATCAAGGATAGGTCATCCAAACGGAAAATCAACAAGGAAACAGTGGCTTTGAATGACACATTGGACCAGATGGACCAACAGATATATTCAGAATATTCCATCCTAAACCAGGAGAATACACATTTTTTTTTTAAGTGCAAACACAGCACTCTCCAGTATAGATCACCTATTAGGACACAGAATAAATCTCAACAAATTCGAAAAGATCAAAGTCATTTCATACATCTTTCCTGACTACAACATTATAAAACTAGCAGTCAGCCACAAGAAAAAATCTGGAAAGAACACAAATACATGGAGGTTAAATAACATGCTAATAAACAACGAATGTGTCAACCAAGAAATCAAAGAGGAAATTAAAAAAATGTGTAGAGACAAATGAAAATGAAAACACAATGGTCCAAAATCTTTGGGATGCTAAGAGGGAAGTTTTTAGCAATACAGGCCTACTTCAAGATGCATGAGAAATCTCAAATAGACAACCTAACCTTACACCTAAAGAAGCTAGAAAAGTAACTACAAAGTCTAGTCAACAGAAGGAAGGAAATGATAAAGATTAGAACAGAAATAAATGAAATAGAAACTTTTCCCCTAAGATCAGGAACAAGACAAGGATGTCCATTCTCACCAATTTTATTCAACACAGCATGGAAAGTCCTAGTTTTAACAATCAGACAAGAGAAAGAAATAAAAGGCATCACCATTGGTAGGGAAGTAGAACTTTCACTATTTGCGGATGACATAATACTATATTTAGAAATCCCCAAAAACTTCACCAAGGAAACTACTAGAACAGACAAATGAATTCAGTAAAGTCATAGGGTATGATAAAATAAATATTAAAAAAATCAATACACAGTAATCCATTGCATTTCTATACACTAATAATGAAGCAGCAGAAAGAGAAACTAAGAAAACAATCCCATTTATAATTGCATCAAAAATAGTAAGACATTTTAGGAATAAACTTAACCAAGGAGGTGAAAGACCAATACTCTGAAAACAATAAAACACTGATGAAAGACACTGAAACTGATAGAAACAAATGGAAAGATATTCCATGTTCATGGACTAAAAGAACAAATACTGTTAAAATGTTCACATTACCCAAAGAAATCTACACTTTTAATGTAATCCCTATGAAAATACCAACAGCATTTTTCACAGAACTAGAACAAATAATCCTAAAATTTGTATGGAACCAGGGGTGCCTGGGTGGCTCAGTTGGTTAAGCATCTGCCTTCAGCTCAGGTCATGATCCTGGAGTCCCAGAATTGAGCCCTTCACTGAGCTCCCTGCTCAGCAGGAGGTCGGCTTCTCCCTCTGCTCCTCAACCCTCTTGTGCTCTTTGGGCACAAAAAAATTTTGTGTGGAACCAAAAAGACTTCAAATACCCAAAGCAATCTTGGACAAGAAGAACGAAACTGGGGTATCACAATCCCAGGTTTCAAGATATACTATTAAGCTATAGCAATCAAAACATTATGGTACTGACACAAAAACAGACACATCGATCAGTGGAACAGAATACAGAGCCCAGACATAAACCAATGATTAATCTTTGACAAAGATAAATCTTTGACAAAGGAGGCAAGAACATGCAACGGTAGAAAGACAGTCTCTTCAACAAATGGTGTTGGGAGAACTGGACCACTTTCTTTCTTTTTTTTTTTTTAAAGACTTTATCTATTTATTTGACAGAGATAGAGACAGCCAGCGAGAGAGGGAACACAAGCAGGGGGAGTGGGAGAGGAAGAAGCAGGCTCATAGCAGAGGAGCCTGATGCGGGGCTCGATCCCAGGACGCTGGGATCACGCCCTGAGCCGAAGGCAGACGCTTAACCACTGTGCCACTCAGGCGCCCCTGGACCACTTTCTTACATCATACACAAAAAATAAACTCAAAATGGATTAAAGACCTAATGTGAGACCTAAACCATAAAAATCCTTGACAAGAACATAGGCAGTGATTTCTCTAACATCAGCCATAGCAACATTTTTCTAGAGACGCCTCCAGAGGCAAGGGAAACAAAAGCAAAAATAAACTATGGGGACTACATCAAAAATAAAAACCTTCTGCACAGCAAAGGAAACAATCAACAAAACTAAAAGACAACCTACTGAATAGAAGATACTTGAAAATGACATATCCAACAAAAGGGTCAGTATCCAAAATATAAAGAACATACACAACGCAACACCAAAAAATCCCAAATAATCACATCTAAAAATGGACAGAAAACATGAACAGACAGTTCTCCAAATAAGACATCCAGATGGCCAACAGATACAGGAGAAGATCCTCAGCAGCGCTCATCATCAGTAACATGCAAATCAAAACCACAATGAACTATCACCTCGTATCTGTCAGAATGGCTAAAATCAAAAACACAAGAAACAACAAGTGTTGGTGAGGAGTAGAGGAAAAGGAACCTTTGCGCGCTATTGTTGGCAGAGATGCAGACTGGTACAGCCACTGTGTAAAACAGTAATGAAGGGTCCTCAAAAAAATAAAAAATAGAACTACCCTATATTCCAGCAATTCCATTACCGGGTATTTACCCAAAGAATATGAAACACTGATTCCAAAAGACATATGTACCCCTATTTTTACTGCAGCATTATTTACAGTAGCCAAGTTGTGGAAGAAACCCAAATGTTCATTGATAAATGGATGGATAAAGAGGCAAGATATATATAATATTCCATTATAGATATATAATATACATATACATATATACATACATATATATACACATATATATCATATGTGAAATCACTCATATGTGGAATTTAAGAAACAAAACAAGGAAAAAAGAAATAAACCAAAAAAACCAGACTCAACTATAGAAAACAAACAGATGAGTACTAGAGGGGAGGTGGATGGGGTATGGGTGAAATAGGTGGGGGAACTTAAGAGTACCCTTATCATGATCATGATAAGCACTCAGTAATGTATAGAATTGTTGAATCACTACATTGTACGCCTGAAACTAATGTAACACTGTACATTAACTACACTGGAATTAAATTTTTTAAAAAATCTGCTAGTACATTAAAAAGTTTAAAAAGTGTAACATTTTAGTATTCATCCAAATATACCCAAAGCATTATTATTTCATCATGCACTAAGTGTAAAAGTTTGAAGATAATTTTACATTTTTTATAAATCTTCCAAACTGGTATTTATTTTATATTTATAGCACGTCTCAACTTGAATGCTAAATTGATTAGAAACAATTTATTTACAATCACATTTCATAAAATGTATAGTTGAAAAAGTAGGTATGCATAACCAAGCTATTATTCCGAACATACTTAAGTTTTCCAATAACTGAAGTGAGTATCAGTTTTGAAATTTAAATTAATTAAAAAGATGGAAAACTCAGTTCCTCAGTTGCACTAGCCACATTTCAAGGGCTCAATAACCATATGTGGTTAGTGGCTACCATACTGGAACTGGCCAATGCAAGTCTAGAAGGCCCTTCTAAGAGTTAAACTGCCACATTCTCCAGTACAGATCATGTGTTATACCACAAAATAAGTCTGAATAAATTTAAGAAGACTGAAATTATATCAAGCATTATTCCTGACCACAACAGTATGAAACTAGAAATCAATTACAAGAATAAAACTGGAAAATTCACAAATATGGAGATTAAACAACATGCTACTACTGAACTCAAGGAAGAAATAAAAAAAATAGTATCTTGAGACAAATGAAAATGGAAATACTACATACCAAAATGTATGGGATATAGCAAAAGTAGTTCAAGAGGGAAGTTTACAGTGATAAATGTATACATCATGAAACAAGAAAGATCTCACATAACCTAACTTTAAACGTCAAGGAACTAGAAAAAGAAGAACAAAGCCCAAAGTTAGTAGAAGGAAGGAACTAACAAAGATCAGGGCAGAAAGAGTTTTAAAAGACAAAAGAAAAGATCAATGAAACTAAAAGCTGATTTTTTGAAAAGATAAAAAAAATAGACAAACCTTTAGCTAGACTCACCAAGAGAAAGAAGATTCAAATAAGTAGAATCATAAATGAAAGAGATATTACAACTGATACCACAGAAATACAAAGATAAGAGACTAATATGAACCATTATATGTCAATGAAACGTACCTGGAAGAAATGGATAAATTCCTAGAAACATATAATCTTCCAAGACTGAATGATGATGAAATAGAAAATCTGAACAGAATGATTACTAGTGAGGACACTAAGTCAGTAATCAAAAGCCTCCAAACAAACAAAAATCCAAGAACAGATGGCTTCAAATTTAAAGAATATTAATCCTTCTCAAACTCTCCCCCCAAAATAGGAGGGAAACTCTTCCAAATTCATTTTACAGCCAGTATTACCCTGATACCAAAACCAGGTAAGGATACAAAAAAATTATAGGCTAATATCCTTGACAAACATAGATATAAAAAATATTAGCAAACCTAATTAAAAAATACATTAAAGGGAATCACACACCACACTCAAGTAGGATTTATTCCAGGGATGCAAGGATGGTTCAACATCCACCAACCAATAGTATATACCACATTAACAAAACGAAGAATATGAATCATGATTATCTCAATTGATACAGAAAAAGTATGTGACAAAATTTATTTATTTATTTATTTGAAGGAGAGAGAGGGAAGGGGCAGAAGGAGAGAGACACCCAAGCAGACTCCACGCCGAGCACAGAGCCCAGTGAGGGACTGGATCCCATGACCCTGAGATCATGACCTGAGCCAAACCCAAGAGTCAGATGCTTAACTGACTGTGCCACACATGTACCCCAACAGCTATTTTTATATGATAAAAACTCTCAACAAATTGGGCGTGAGGTAAGGTATCTCACATTATATAAGCTATCTATGACAAGACCCACAGCTAATATCATACTCAACAGTGAAAAGATGGAAGCTTTTCCTCTAAGATTGAGAACAAAATAAGGATGCCCACTCCTGCCAATCCTATTCAACATAATATTATAAGTCCTAGCAAGAGCAATTTGGCAGGAAAAATAAATAAAAGGCACTCATATCAGAAAGAAGTAAAATTGTCAGTATTTGCAGATTACATGATAGTATATATAGACCCTTAATAGGCTCAACAATAAAATCCTATTAAAACTATTAAATTCACTAGAGTTGCTAGTTATAAAATCATTATACAAAATTCATGGTTTCTTTTTTTTTTAAGGTTTTATTTATTTTTTGAGAGAGAGAGAGAGAACAAGAGAGAGCAAGACAGCACAAGTAGGAGGAGTGGCAGAGGGAGAGGGATAAGCAGGCTCCCCACTGAGCAGGGAGCCAGAGGTGGGGTTCAATCCCAGCACCCTGGGATCGTGACCTGGGCTAAAGGCAGGCACTTAACTGACTGAGCCACCCAGGCACCCCTAATTCATGCTGTTTCTGAACACTAATGACAAACTATCAGATAAAGACATTAAGAATACAATCCCATTTATAACCACATCAAAAAGGATAAAATACCTAGGAATAATAAACTAAGAAGGTGAAAGACCTATACACTGAAAACTGTAAGGGTTGTGAAAGAAACTGAAGATACAAATAAATGAGAAAATATTCCATACTCATGGATTGAAAGAAAATTGTTTAATGTCCATAACACCCAAGGCAATCTACAGAGTCAGTGAAGCCCTATCAAACTTTCAAAGGCATTTTTCACAGAAATTGAACAATCTTAAAATCTGTATAGAACCACAAAAGACCTCAAATAGATAGCAATCTTTAAAAAGAACAAAATTAGCGTCATGCTTCCTAATTTCAAACTATATTACAAAGCTATACTAATCATAATAATATGGTATTGATACAGACACATAGATCAATAGAACAGAAATAAAATCACACAAATTTGGTCCATTTATGTACAACAAAGGAGTGAGGAATATTGAACGGACAAAGGACGGTCTCTTCAATAAATGATATTGGGAAAAGTAGAGAGCCACATGCTTCTGTACAACAAAGGAAACCAACAAAAAAGGCTACCTACTGGAGAAAATATTTGCAAATCATGTATCTGATAATAGGTTAATATCCAAAAAACATAAAGAACTCATACAACTCAATAGCAAAAAAATCAAACGATCTGAACACACATTTTCCCAAAGTAAATATACAAATGGACAACAGGTCCATGAAAAGGTGCTCACCTCCATATTCAATTTTAAATCCCTTCAAGATCTTGAGGAAAAAGTACCATCACTCTTACCTTCTGCACAGGTACGTGACATTCAGATTCTAACACCGCTGGGTCATTATCACCGGACTGAGGCACCACAGTTAGGCCATTCAAATGCTGTTCAGAATCACCTAGATGCACACATTTTTAGAACAGTAAAATCAAGATATTTCATCTTGTTTGTTCATAATTTGACTTTTTCTTCCTTCCTGCCCCCACCCCCAGGTCAAAAACTATGAAAAAAAATGATTAATTTTTTGATGTTGTTTTAACTTTGGAATATTCTTAGTTGAGGAACTGTTATACTGTAAAATAAACATTTTTCACTTGAAACTTATGTCCTCTTGTTTTGTCTACATTAAGGATAGTTGACACTGTGGCTCACCCACCAAAATCTCTTTTATCTGTCCCCATGGTCTTCTAACGCGCAAACTGACCTCAACCCCAGAGATGGGTTTTCATTAGGCCAAACCAGTCATGGAAACCCTACCCCAACACCAGTGAGTCATTTAGGAAAGAGCAGGCCTAAGCCAATGCAGGGCTCATAGGGAAGGATACTTCTTTGTGAAACTGAAAACAAAACATATAGAATGGAAGAACTAAGACACTAAATATCTACAACAGATAGTAGAGAAAAGAGGATAAAATGTAAAAGGTTGGCTTGACTCAAGGGTGAAGAGAACAATCTATGCAATCCTATTAGCTGTTAAACTGGCATACAAATATTTTTTATTATTGGTAAAGATAACCACAGAAAAGAGCTTAAGCCTTGGTCAAACCATGCCTAAATGACTGACCTACCTTTGGACTAGTGATTGTATATGCTAACAAAATAACATATCGTTCAAGCCATCTTGAACTGACTTTTCTGCCACATGCGACCATGAACATCCTGATGCCTGAACTTAGTTGGGTCATTTCTCTTTCAATTCTCCCTAATTCTTTTCTACAGGCCCTAACAAGTAGCAAAAGGACAGAGGAGACAAATGAAAACTAAGTTGCTATCTTTGTTAACTAATTCAAGTTCACAGAAATCTAGCCACTTACATATTGTAGGAACATACGTTTAAGCTTATACTACCCATTAATTGCTTGACTGATTCTCTAGCCAAGTCCTATTAGTTGAAGTTGAGGTTCGAATAAAAGAGGAACATTAAGGCTTGGGAGTGAACATAGAAGGGTGAGAAAAAAGTTACAATGGAGGGAAGAATGAAAGAACAAAGATTAAATTTTTATGTCCTTATATAGCCCAATGTACCATTTTCTCAGTTCAACAAGGAATGGAAAAATAGGGAGTTAAGCTTTAAGTTTAGAACTACATCGCTTTTGTGCTTAAGGCCAGATATTATTTAAGAAGTAGAAAGAGTATTGTGTTAAGAGAAGTAAATTCTAAATGACTCTCAGTTTGCTAAAATAAGTGGTGGCAGTGTTATTATCAAGAGTTAAAGAGGAAGAGCATGGCCACCACCTGATCACAGGCTTCGTGCCTGCTCCACAAAAATATGGCAAAACCGTCCAGCCCTACTGAGACTGAGCAGTGCATCGACTTTCTGATTACTGTTTTTCAGAAGTGTGCTGGATAGGAGGGTAACAATTGCACTCTCCAAGACAGAGTTCCTCACCTTCATGAATACGGAGCTGGCTGCCTTCACAAAGAACCAGGATGACCCTGGCGTCCTTCAATGCATGATGAAAAAACTGTACCTCAACTCTAGTGGCCAGATAGATTTTCAGGAATTTCTTAATCTTACTGGTGGCACGGCCCTAGCTTGCCATGACTCCTTTACAAGGTCTACCCATTCTTGGAAGTGAATCTGAGGGGCTCTTGAACCTGGCCTCCACCCCCTTCCTTCAAAGCAGCCTCCCAATCATCACCTCCTCCTCGCATCCTACACATACCCTGAGCCCAGTGTCCACTGCCCCATGCAGGCCAGTCCTGTTGGTAGTTAACAAAAGAATAGTATTTTCTAAAGCAAAAAAAGAATTAAAGAGGAAAGATTAAAATGTGGGGATTAAAATAGGGAATTCAGTTTTGACATGCTGTGTTGACATGCCTATGTGATATTTAAGAAAAGATGTTCGGTAGAGTTGTATAAATACGCATGGGGCCTGGATGCTTGATTTGTAAAAATGCGACTAGAAGTCACAGACACCAAGATCACTGCCTTCCAACCTTTTACATGTTATAATAAATAGAAAATAATCAATGTATGGCAGACCTGGGTAAATGGGAAGGCTGTTCCAAGCCTACTGCTATAAAGTTGACGGCATCACTACTATCTTAGTAAACCTAGGCTTTGGAACATTGCTGGAATACCCTGAAGTAAAAAGATAAAGGCTTAATGATGTAACTCAGAGTATTATCAGTATTTAGAGATAGGCAGATTCAGAGATATCTGTAAGGAACATTCAAAGAGCGGATGATGAAGAAAAGGGCGTCACAAAAGCCTAGGAAGTATGTCAAGGGTCCAAATTTCTGAAAAACATTTTTATAGGGATGACCCTTTTATGGGGATGACCCTTTTCTGAAACACATTTTTATGGGGATGACCGCACAACACTACAAAACTTCTCTTTTCTCAGACTTATGTTTTTCAACCTGCACCAGTATCTAGCCCATATTCTCTGAGCCACTGAAGCTTATAAGCCTTTGTTATTAAAATCTAGCTTATATTCATCTTTTGCAGACCTGCTCATTTTACCCTTGTAATTTTTTTCAACCTTTTGTTTTTCTTTCTGTTACTTCATTTTTTCCCCCTACTACTGCAAAAGCCCAGTTGGTCTCTTCTTTCTCTGGTCCTTATGGCCCATTCTTCCAACTGACCTATATAATATTGGCAGATTAATTACCTTGAAGCACACCCTTTTTTCAAAAAAAACCTTCACTAGCTCCCCACTGACTATACCATTACCATTAAGTCCAAAGTCTGCAGTTATCAGGGTCTTTATGATCTGAACCTGGTCTACCTTTCCAAATTCATTCCCCCATATTCCTATTTATCCAACCAAAGCTTTAATCACATCCAATTACTGATTGCCTAAATACCTTCATGCATGTTGTTTCCTCCATCCAAAATGCCTTTCAGTCCTAGATATACATAGATAAGTCTTACTTCTTCCTCCAATATCCAGCTCAAATGATACTTAATCTGTAAAATACACATCTGCCAAAGAGATCAGGCAATTTTGCCTTCCTCACCTCTTTAAATTTTGATTTGATTCTTTTAGGGAACATTATTTTTACTTTGTATACCAGTTGTTTATTTTTCTTAATAGATGGCAAACTCTTTGATTTACCTTTTCATTTGCCATGTTAATTCACAATCATATGACAGCACAAGTATTTGTTTTAAAAAAATTCTTAATATAATTGAGTGAAGATTTATAAGCTGGGAAATGAATTTGGGAAACGGGCTAGTTATAAGGATAAGGCTAGTAATCCTTTGTAACTTAAAACTTCAACATTTTAAGGAAAAAAATTAGGCATTTTCCAGTTCATGCGGAGATGATGGCAGTAGTTTTGAAAAAACTGGTAACACTTGATTCAATTTCTTAAAGCTTTTATGTACTAAAATTTTATCAAACTGTTTTTAATTAAGAAAATGTAAGTGAAAAAATCTTTGTTTAAAAGATTTAACTAAAAATTTATCTCCATCAAGATTCAACCTCATAAAAGTAAACTTCTATATACAGTTAGCCTATACACATTTGCAGTTTCCCTTGGGCATAGTGCCACCTACAGGTGGCAAATGCAAACCACTTGGTTCTGAAAAATTTGGTAAGTGCAATAGAATAGCCACTCTAGCATCATCCAAGCATTCCTTTTATACAATATTCACACAAATTCCTTTTATTCACAATCACATATAATCCAAAATTTAAGTAATATAATAAACTTACCCCGACTGAAGACTTAGATATTGAAAGCCTGACTTTTCACAGATAGCATGTTTTCTTAAAATAGGAACAAAAATGATCTTGACTGAATTCTTTGTTTTCTACTGTTTAGTTCTTCTTCAGGGCTATCCCTACCAATCTTCTATGAATTTACTATAATGAAAACAGCACCTTTCTCTACTCTGGCTCTTTCCGATCAACCTTTAAAAATGTCCAAATCTGATTCAAAAACTCAAACGTAATGAAACAATGTCTCCCTCTCTTACCAAAAAACCCCAATGAACCCCCCCAACCCAAAAAACTATCTTCCTGTTAAAGCCACAGCTATCTTCTCCACCAACAAACTTCTTGAAAGACTGGTTTACATTCAGATTCCATTACTTCTCAACTTACGAAAATCTGGCTTCTACCCCAATCACAATGGCCACTAAAAAACCTTTTGCAAAAGCAAAAAATCTCACACTGTCAATTTTAATCTTCTCTCCTCACTCCTCATCTTACTTTAATGCATTGCAATATACTCTTGTGGTACTTTTGTACTCTTGTGATTTGATGACATCATCTTTTAATTTAATTTCTTCTATTTTTACTGAGGAAGTTTTGTTTCCTAGAACTTTGTCCTTGACCTTTCTCTTCCTGCTCTATACATTTTCCTGGGTGTTTTCATTCCTTCTCAGTTTCAAGTAGCTTCTATATACTGGTAATTTCTAAATTATAGTTCTCATTATACCCTGTTAGTTCTAGAAACCAATTTATAGTTATATATTTCCAATTAGATACTCTAGTACTTCGAACATGTCCAAAGTGAGCACTGCCTCTTAATGGCAGTCCAACTGTTGGATGATACCTTGGTGAGACATTCATTCTAACAGAGCCTATCAACTGCACCACAAAAATATTTTTCTAATTTATCCATATCCTTTCCATACTTGCTGCCTTAGTTATGGTCCTCATAATTTCCTTCCTAGACTATAGCACTCGGCTTCCTTACTTGGTCCCCACTACACCAGAGCATCTTCATTTTAATTTGTCCCCTGTATAGTTAAGCAATAATCATTTCCTAATATAAAATCTAATTTTGTTGTGCTCCTGTTTGAAGCTACTTATATACAAAAGACCCAAATGGAACACTTGTATTCAAGGTAATTCATGACCCAGAATTAGTACATCTTCAGTTATGCTCCTGCATAATTTGAAAACCTTTTTCCACAAAAGGACAGACGTAAATATTTCATACTTTGGATCTTTGTTTATTTTTTATTCCTGGGATGCCCTCCAGTGTTGCTTTGGGAAGAGCTAAAACTTGAGTTAAATACAATATGGAATGTTCAAACACAGAACAGTAGGGAGCTATCACTGGAAGCAATAAAGGAGGATCAAAACTTCTGTTTCTCCTAATCTGTGCTGTAATAAGACAATTTAGAAATTTCTTCTGCTTTGGAGAAACCCCTGCTGTTGGAGGGCCAAACACAACCCAGTGAGCAGCCTAGAGGGAAGAAATGGATAAGGAATATTCACACCTGCCTCTAGGCTAGACCTGAATAGTTTCTCAAAGTTCAGGTACTCCTAGGCTGGGCTCATCAGTATCAGAAAATTATCCTTTGTGCCATACACTGGCAGGAGAATCAGGATGAGATAGGCAATATCTTTACTGACAAGACTAACAGACAGGATACTTAGTCAAATAAATCTAACAATATAAAAATTTAACCAGATTTGGAAGATGTTTTGGTAAATGGGAACCACTGCCAGGCAAGTATTTCTAGCCCAAGTTTCCTTAGCTGTAAACTACTTCTCATGTATATAACTTAATTATTCTACCTATAAAATCTCTATCTTTTCCATATTCCATCCTACCTTTCCAACTCAAAGAGGCACTGTGGAAATTAGAGCAACATTTCCCAAATCTGTTCAGAACTTAGTAGTATGGACCCTGGCAGTAAAAGGTTTTAATATATGGCCTATGCCAATGTATATAATCTACCTGAAAGTAAGTTGCATGTGAACTGCACATATAATTTTCTTATTCAAATGTAATGAATGGGAAGTAATCGGAGGGAGACAAACCATGAGAGATCTTAATATAGGAAACAAACTAAGGGTTGCTGGAGGAGAGGTGGGTGGGGGGATGGGGTAATTAAATGGGTGATGGACATTAAGCAGGGCACGTGATAGGATGAGCACTGGGTGTTATATACAACTGATGAATTATCTGAAACTAATGATGTACTATATGTTGGCTAATTGAATTTAAATAAAAATTTTTAAAAAACAAATGTAATGAGTACCTTTAGGTATAAAGCAGATAATTTCTAACCATGTGCTTCAGTGATTATTTCTAACCTGGAATTTCCTAGTTATTTACTAGTTAATTTTTTACCTGAGGAAGGCAGAATTTGTAAAGGTGAAATGTTTTTCACACTCTGTAAATGTTCTAATTCTTGATGATTAAATGCTAACTGGTGGTGCTTTGGTGAAGTTTCACATGAATATGAAGTCTGACAAACATGGGTAGTTTTTGCAAATGCTTTATCTTGCAGAGAAGACTGTATCTGTTAAGACAAAGATAAATAAAATTGTCTTTCAGTGTTTTAACCACACAAGAGATTTTTAACTAAAAAAACCCAGAAAACATGAGAGGAAAAACATAACATAATACTATCTTCAAAAAATGGTATTACTTAAGTCATACAAACTTGTAAGGTATAATTATCTCATTCTTACAGATGAGAAAACCAAGGTGTGGAAAGATTAAATGACTTGGCCATCCTATAGTTTTAAATAGAGTTAGTCGAAGACTACAATTTTAGTTAATAATACATACAGACTTACATGTTATTAAATAGTGCTGCTCATTTTCAAATGTTTTTCTGTGAACTATGGAAAATAAAAACTGAGCCTTTATACCAAATCTAGAGACTAATCCACTTACTTTTACTCCCTTTTCATTACTGAATTATAGGCATAATGGGAAGGGTGGGTAAAAATCATGATAGTTGACCCGTAAGACTATCAACAAATTCTGATTAGTTTATTAAGTAAAAACTGTATTTTATAATAGCTAATATTTATTTAATGCTTATAATGTGTGAGGCACTAGGCTAAACCCTTTATATAGTTCTTCAATTCTCACAATAATCTCATGAGTTCGGTATAACTATCATCCCCATTTACAGTCTGCAACAGGACTTAGATATAATAAAAGCAACTTACCTAGAATCTTACATCTATTCAGTTGCAAGCTAAGTTATAGTACCAAACCTGAGGTACCTTACCTACTAAGCTTTAAGTTGTATAGAGTACAGAGATGAGTAAGACAGTCTTTCTCCTCCATCTAACAAAGGAGTTAGTGAATGAGTAGATAAGGCATGTGTATGAATACCTATCTATGCTAGCTTGAAAAAAGCTAATGCCATAAAAATGTTTATCCCAACAATAATACAGACCCAAGCCCAAAACTTTAAGTCAAATCAGCAAAAAAAAAAAATCACTTTTTGAAACACACAAATACATGCATTTATTCACATACCTAAATACATTCTCTCTTTTATTACCAAAGGGCATTTTGTTCCTCAATGAGGGACACTGAAAAAATTCTGGCCACAAACAGATTATTATGACAGCATTCTATATGCTATGTATGGAGAATGCTTTAATTCATTGATATAATTTTGATTCCTCTAATACCTATGGCAACAGACTATCTGTATTTTATTCCTACTCAAAAGCCTTCAAGAACTCACTCTTGCCTACCATATTTTTTACCACCTAAGTGTTCAAAGCCCTATTTTATCTCCCAAGGCAACTAATCTCTTACAAATACCCTATGTTGTCATAGTTCCCTGAACACACCGCCTGAGCTTTTTTTGCCTCTCTTAACGCTACGACCTCTGTTTAAAAAATAAGTCCTAGTCTGTGTCAATGTACTAACCATTTCTTCCTTTTCCCTGTAGTTTAAAACCCGTTGCAAGCACTCCCTCTTAAAGGCAGAATGTATGCTCCTTCTTCATTTTCTCAATAAATTATGAATAGAGATTATAGCACTAATCATGCAACCTCTTAACCATGTCATTTTATTTCTTCTCACAACTAAGAGCTCCCTCAAGACAGGTATTTATGTTGTGTACCCCTAACCTAGTTACATGATGTTAAATAATTTATAATTTAATAAAGGTATATACCTACAACTCTATATTTGAGAAGGTTACAGAGGATTAAAAATTTAATGGGAATGACAACCTGAATTAGTAACAGGTAAAATTACTTCTATCCTGGGGTGCCTGGGTGGCTCAGTCGTTAAGCGTCTGCCTTCAGCTCAGGGCGTGATCCCGGTGTTCTGGGATCAAGCCCCATGTCAGGCTCCTCCACTGGAAGCCTGCTTCTTTCTTTCCCACTCCCCCTGCTTGTGTTCCCTCTCTCACTGGCTGTCTCTATCTCTGTCAAATAAATAAATAAAATCTTAAAAAAAATTACTTCTATCCTTTTCAAAGCATGTCAACTACTAATCATAGATGTGCTAAAATTAATAGCTGGTAATTAAAAGCTTTATCTTGAACCCTAACTACCATTTTCCTACTACCTTTAGAAATTCCACCTTACTGTACACACCCTACATCCTACTGTGTGCATACAGGAAAAGCAAGGCCTTCCCTCTGTATTTAGACTCTCAAGATGAATTTCAAACTTCTATAATTTGTTCTACTAATCTGTTTGATTTATAGAACAGTTATACCTTATTAGAAAAACGGAGCCAGGGGCGCCTGGGTGGCACAGCGGTTAAGCGTCTGCCTTCGGCTCAGGGCATGATCCCGGCGTTATGGGATCAAGCCCCACATCAGGCTCCTCTGCTATGAGCCTGCTTCTTTCCTCTCCCACTTCCCCTGCTTGTGTTCCCTCTCTCGCTGGCTGTCTCTATCTCTGTCGAATAAATAAATAAAATCTTTTAAAAAAAGAAAAAGAAAAGAAAAATGGAGCCAACTAGTTCCTGTATTCTATTTTCTTTAGGAAGAAATCTTTTTTTTTTTTAAAGTTTATTTATTTATTTATTTGAGAGCGTGAGCAAGAGAACACAAGCAGAGAGAAGAGCAGAGGAAGAAGGAGAAGCAGACTACCTGACTGGGACTCTGGGATCATGACCTGATCTGAAGGCAGATGCCCAATCAACTGAGCCATCCAGGCACCCAAATCAAAACAAATTTTAAAGAATTTATTACTATACCAGTGAGTCATAGCATGCATTTTAAAATTTTGAGGTAAAAAATGAAGAATTAACTTACCATTACTTGTTCTTTAGGAGAATCATTCTGTTCTACTCCAGTAAATTTAGGACACATTTCTGCAAATGTATGTAAAGAAATACTTCAGTATTTCCCAGCTTAAAAACTTACCATTTAAATTATAAATGATTTTCATATTAGAAATAAAATGGTCATTTCAAGAAAATACCTTTAATACCAACCTCTTAAATCAAGAAATTCTTATAGTTACCAGGTCTTTGACCTTTGAATCAGTCAAAATTCTAAAGGGATACTTGCTTTTTAAAAGGGATATTTTCTTTTCCACATAACGGAATAAATATCCACTCACAAATTTCAATTTGGATTATTTAGGCAAAAAGAACAGCATAGTAAAGAGTTTGAATAATAGTTTAAAAAGGAACAAGTTACAACACAGATAAGGTTTTAAGCAAGTAGGATGAATTATATTAAAATCTTTTAACAAGTAGCCATAAATATAGCCATTAGGGACTTAAATAATTAAGAATTTACTATAAGAGAAGGGTATGTCACTTATCTGAGTCTTTTATGAAAAGTAAAGCTATCTGATTTCATGGCAAAGTCTGCTCTGCTTACTAAGCATTATAGGAAAGACCCCAAATAATCCTTTACTTACTTTCTAGTTATTTGGCAGCCTCAACTATGTAGCAATGGTTTTTATACTACCTTCTTTACCTTTAGAAATACCTTTACAGCGGACACTGGTGGTAGAATAGTTATAAAAAGAGATCTCTGACATGGTGCTCATAGGTGCCTCTTTCTTTATCTTACAGTTGATTCTGGTGCTGTCCTCCCCAATCATAAGCCTACATCAATGTGGTAAAGCACCAAACCAGCAGTTAATGCCTTGACCCATCTTTCCAGGTCAGCATTCATGAGCCACCTGAACACTATCTGCTTCAGGTTCCAGGGCACCATAGCTGGTTAACATCAAATCTTATTCAAACTTAAAACATTCTAATTTTAATAATTACCTTCTGCCTCCTGAAATGCCATCAGTTTCCACTGGAAGTGTTACTGTTCTTTCCTCTCCTAAAATGCTTGATGCTGGACATTGTTAAAACTGCTAAATGCCACTCAATTAAGTGCTTTAATTTAAAGAACTCAAGTATTTGAAATGACACGAACCATCTTAATGTCACTCCACTAAGTATTATTTACGTGTTGGGGGTTAGGTGGAAGGGAAGAATACAGAGAGCAAAGACTGAGGCTATAGATCCAAGGAGCTTTCGCATTTAGGGGATAAATTATGGTTTCGGCTTTGAACAAAAACAGACTTCGTTAATACGATCATATACTATATGCACATCTACACATCTATCTTAACTATTCAAATATGCAGCTAAACTACATTATCTGTGATTTACATAAACTCTTTTAAGTATAATAAAGTATGACATACCACATTAGTGTTCTACTAAAAAAATTCAAGGGCACTAGTTTTCTGATATATAAAAATAAATCTCAGAATTTTAAAAATTAGCATCTCCAAGTCTGAAGACACTAGTAAAAGGCATCAAAGAATTTTTAATTGAAAAAACCAGAATGGCAACTAGACTTATTGTAGTTGTTATTCTGCAATGTATACAAATGCTGAATTCTATGTTATACACCTGAAACTGATAGACTATCGTATGTCAATTATACAGCAATTAAAAAAGTCAAAACCACCCAATACAGTATGCTTCATAAAAGTCTTACGGACTATGGATAAATGAATAATAACTGACTAAAACTCAGCATTTTGGTTCTCATTCTACTCTTACATAGTCGACTTTCCAGGAATGTAGTAAACTATTTATTTCTGTTTATTTATGAGTTCCTGGACTTTGCAATTAAAAGACCAACATACACATTTTCACCATCAAGCTTAAGATAGCATTTCAATTAGTGAAGAAGCCCCAGGTCTTGCAAATATTAATGAAATTGAACAGTACAGTGGTAACATATAACCTGTCAACTAATTCTCCAGGGAACTGTGATAATATGCATACCTACCTTAAGAGGATCAAATCAGATAATATACATGAACTACTAAACAAATGCATATTATGCATGTTATGTAGTATGTTCTATTTTCACATCTTTCCCAAAACTTCAATATAAATTTTTGATCGGAAAGTTTTCTTTTTAAACTAAGGCAAAAAAAATTTAATCATAGAATAAAAAAGAGCTGGAATCAAATATTTTATTTAAGAATTGGTTTAATACTCATCACCTATCAAAGCACTGAGATAAACGCTCCAGAGATAGCAAATATTATCAGCAAGACAGTATGGATTAAAAAACTTAATAAGCTGAATATGAATACCATAGTGCAAAACCAGAATGTTATGCCATATAAGCAGAAAAAATTACCGAAAATTTTTAAATTAGAGAAATAAATCACACTTCCGTTATATAGTACAGGATTTAGGTCACTCCTGGGTTCTGCTACCTTATTTTATAAGAAAGAAAGAATGTCCAGAGATGTTAAATGATTTGCCCAAACTTATCACCAAAGACATGTTCTATTGATTAAAAAAAAAAAATCAAGCAATTTTTTTTTGAACTAAAAAAATTTGATTCCTTTAAAGACTGCTTGGCAGAGAGGGAGCATGAGCGGGGGTGGGAGCAGAGAGGGGGGTGGAGGGAGAGGGAGAAGCAGACTCCCCACTGAGCAGGGAGTCCCATGCGGGGCTTGATCCCAGGACCCTGGGATCATGACCTGAACCCAAGGCAGATGTTTACCTGAGTAAACAGGTGCCCAAAACAACCCAATTATAAACTGCTGCTCCTTTTACCAAAGTCATTATAACTAGAGTTAAAAAGTGGAAACAAAAGGGAAAAACCTTAAACCAACAGTTCTCAAACATGGCAGCACATTAAAGTCACCTGAAATACTTTTTTTTTTTTTAAGATTTTATTTATTTATTTGACAGAGACAGAGACAGCCAGTGAGAGAGGGAACACAAGCAGGGGGAATGGGAGAGGAAGAAGCAGGCTCATAGCAGAGAAGCCTGATGTGGGGCTCGATCCCATAACGCCAGGATCACGCCCTGAGCTGAAGGCAGACGCTTAACCGCTGTGCCACCCAGGCGCCCCTGAAATACTTTTAACATCACATAGACCTGGCCCCATTCTCCATTCAATTCAGGTTCGGACACTATTTTAAAAGTTTTACAGAAGATTCTAATGTACTGAGAAAACACTATTCTAGACAGACTGCTTATTCAGTAAGACCCACTTTGAACAGGACATTTTTAAATGCACAAGACAAAATTCATCACTAATTTCGAAGACTCAAAGGCTCAAGTATTGACCCCAATATATATGTTTTTAATCAAGCCTGGGTCTTTGGATTTATCTTTCTGGTGCTTTTGCTTTGAAAACACTTTAACTGATGAGAAGATCATAAGGTTTTAAAAATTTGAATGATAAACTCTGATCATTTCTCTTAAATGGCAAAGATTATTCCCAAACTATTATTTCATACTTCCTACAGTCACTAAACCATCCTCCTCCTAAGGAGGTAAAACAAAATCCAGACTTGAACCAAGTCCTTTTTGTGCTTTTTCCCTTACGTGGAAAAAAAATCATCTCCTTGTCACTTCTACAGAAAACCTAGGTTGTAGAACTAAAAAGAGAAGTTTTTTTATTCCTGTTTCTAAGTCACCCATGACTAAGTAAATTTTTTAAAAAAGAAACTGTAAAAGAACTCCATAAATTTCATTCTCTGAAATTACACTGAAGCCAACAAAAGCAAAAAGTCTAACAAATGAAGTGACAAATTCACTTTGTCTTAATCAGGTAAAGAATTGATGCCGTAACCACAGAGCTTCCTTGTAAGTACTGAACAATTGAAATTACAAACATTCCTGAAAAATATTCTATTCTACACTAATCAAGTATATCAGCTTACATTTAGACAGTTCCTAGTTATTTTCCAGAAGATTTCTATCAAAAGCACTACTACCAATGAGCTGTTCCCATTTGTTTCTCAGTAATACTGACCACACAATTGAATCTATTAATTACTATATTCCTCCCTATTATAACACTCAAGATAGCCAAAGTTGTTGAACATTAGAAAACTCTCAACAGGTTATATGTACATACTAGCTGAGCCCACCTAACATATCATATAAAGATCTGGAATTCATTTTATTGTCAAACCTCATTAACATCTTTGATCTGACATTTGATAATATTTTGATGGTTATGAAAAATAATTAAGGAAGGTTGTGTATTTAATAAATACACCAATGTTTAATAAATGTTCTTGGCTAATCTGCACATGACAATTTCCATATACTGTTGTCAGTCAAGAAAATAATTTAAATGGTATAACCAAATTAAAACAAATCTGCAATCTAGTACTGATTCTACCCCACAGATAGCTCATTTATATTTTTCAAAAATTTGGGATTTCATTCCAACTCTATTTTGGAACTTAATATCTTGTTTGAAATGTTAAAGGATTTTTAAATCAAACTTTCCTTAGAAATCATAGCTCTGCCATTTAATGAATCCTATTTAATAAAGGAGAATTGAGTCCATATTTTTCAGAAGTGCATAAAGTACGGTTTGAGAATACAGAGAAGATAGTTACACTCTAACACAATTTACAATATTTAAATGTTTTTCACAGATGTTACCTTCCAAACATTTTGCACACCCATATTTCACACATCTGAACAGAATGCTACTGCAGTAAAGAGAGACCAAATCCTAATACAGGATAACTGAAGAATCATATGATTCAATAATATTAGGGAATTAAGAAAAGTTAATGTAGTGCTCTGTCCTTGATAACCAAAATTACAAAAGATCATGACTTCGTTAAGAAAACTGCATACCATCAAGCTGCTATAAAAATTCCAAAAGGCAGATATTAAAAAACAGATTAAGAAACGATTGCTAAAGATCAATATCCTTCTATCAGGAAAGAATTTCTAAAAAAAAGCTTTCAGAAAAGTTTCCTCTATTAACATTTTGAAGAAATGAACTTATATTCTTATCTCCTATCTTGAATAATCAAAAGCCTTATTGGGGCGCCTGGGTGGCACAGCGGTTAAGCGTCTGCCTTCGGCTCAGGGCGTGATTCCAGCGTTATGGGATCAAGCCCCACATCAGGCTCCTCTGCTATGAGCCTGCTTCTTCCTCTCCCACTCCCCCTGCTTGCGTTCCCTTTCTCGCTGGCTGTCTCTATCTCTGTCGAATAAATAAATAAAATCTTTAAAAAAAAACAAAAACAAAAGCCTTATTAACCGGAGTTATTGTAATGAAGATACTCCAACTGTAAGTTTCAGTTCTGCGCAAATCATAATAAACTCTAAAGCTACAAAATCTTATGAATATTTTCAGTTAATTTTTACTTAAATAACAAAGTGTGTGCTAATATTCCTAATTTTCACAAATTGTATTTTCTCAGTAAGTAATTCCATTTCCCTCTACCTTGAGACTTATACATACTTGGGATTTGTCATCTGCTCCTTGAGAATGTCATGTGCATAATGGTAAGAATAGTAGATGCTTTACTTATTTTTACTTAAGTATTGCTATTGATATGGTCTGGCAATTATTTTTCATAATTTATAATCCTTTTATTTAGGGTTTTCGTTGTTCAAGTAAAAAATGTTCTTATAGTACACACTAAATTAAGAGCCTTACAGTATTTCAATGCATACAATTAAAGTTAATATTTAGGACAAAGGTCCTATTGCTTCACTTACTAATTTATTTTGTTAAATAAAATAAACAAACAAACAAAAAAAACCCAAACAGAACTTAATGCTCACTTAAGGTAGGCATTGTATTTGCAATTTATAATTGCACATTGTACATACAGTGTTTCTTGAATCAAGTACATAGTTTCAATGTTTATAAAACAAAAATTTCAAAGAAAAATGCTAACTCATACTATCATATTAGAAGACAAACTGACCTTAGTGTCACAAACCTACACACTATCCATAATGTAAGCTGAAATATAAAAATGTGTTGCTTTGATTTTAAGTGTTTTCAAAAACAATCCCTGTTATTGAAAAAGATGACATTAAACAAGGATGTCAGTCATAAAATAAAAATTCAACGCAAATGTGTTAAATTATAATTCTGAGGCCAAGTTATTCCACTAGAGAGTCAGGAAAACATACACCACTTTAAGAACACATGGTGGATGATAAACATCTTTCCTTCAAGCAATGTATTAGAAGAATCTATCAGAAATTGATCATTCAAATTAAAATTAAGGTATTTTTGAATACCTTTATCGAAGCACTCTGTATATAGTATGTTTCCACTAATGCTCAAGGCATTTATTTATCAGTAGCCATTACATAATTGGACAACTCAGTTTAATCCTACAAATAAAAGACAAAGTGCTCTAACTTATTAGGCCACAAATGCTTTATTAGATGAAATTACAAATGCTAATTACAACTTAAAATACTTTTCCAGCACTGTTTTATGCTTTGAAGTCAAATATAAGGAAATAATGTATAATCAGAGCCCAAAAATAATTTAAAAATTTACTATGACAAATTCCAACAAAAGTAAAAATTTTTTATTCTAACAAAAATGTTTACCACTATATACTTTAGAAATGTAAAAACAAAATGGAGCAGTCAGCACCACACAAATGCAAACTAAACAGAACCAAAAGCGAAACAAAATGTACCGCAAGCCTGCAGACCCTTACTACCAGACTGAAGTAAGAGGGATATTCTTACAAATGGTAAGAATCCCTGATGTGACAATATTCTGTGTAGGGTATTTTTTTTAAAAGAGAACTAAATTTCATGACAAACAAAAAACATCTCACTTAAAATAAAGCAAAATCTTAGGCACAAAAGTGCCCTATATTCTGAATGTGCCTTTTGGTGGACAATAATGGGATGCCACTGCCAAGTCAGTATCCATGGGGCAGTGATTGTCAACTACATAACCATTAATGAAAGAGCACAAAGAAAACATGACTGAATTAAGCTTGATACAGCTGATGATAAACTACCCAAGCTAATATGGTACTTCAGCATAATTGAAAATCTCAATTTGAAGTACATGTTTCTATAAATGGAAGATAATATTCTGTAGCGAAGAAAACACAAAAGTGAATAAAATTCTGCTTTAAACCTTTTCTGGGATGACTGGTTTCTTAATTCAAAGTGATTATCCAATTTAGAATATATTGTCACAACAGGACATACTTTGCAACATTAGAGTGGTCTGATAAATCATGGAGAGTGAAGTGAAAGATATCTTCAAATAATCCTTTATTTTATAAAAGGAAGAGAAGATCGGAATTTTATTATTTGTTATTTTCTCGTATTAAGATGTGGTATTATATATTAAGAAACTATCTCCCACCTTTAGTAAACTTCTTTTCAACATTACAAACCTGTAAGTCTTATACATATAATCCGAAGTTCCATTTTACACAGTATCTCTTTTAAAGAAAATAGTAAGATTGTCAACATGCAATTAAATAGTAAGTGTGGCATCCAAACCACAGGTTCTGGGTAAGGGACAAACAATTCTTAAAAATATAAGCCTCAATAATACAAGAAAAAAATGTACACTTAAGGGGACAGCTTAAGGGGACAGGGGTACACTTAAGGGGACAGCTAACCTGATTCGGAATCACTGCTGTCTGAGGAGCTTGAATCACTGCTACTGCTTTCAGTCTCCGACGAGCTGCTAGTGCTGCTGCTGCTGCTTTCACTCAGTCGGGAACCACTTCCGATGGCCTTGGATGACTGAGTTTTCTCAGCTAAAAATAGGGAAAGACATTACAATGCCAGTAGAATTAAATAATCACAGGAATATTTTTAAAAAACTGCCACCTTTTTAAAAATAAATAAAACATAAACAACTGCCACCTACGTTTTGTGTGACATTTTCTAGAATTTAACTGATTATTGACATCTAGTAACCGCTTTTCCAACTCCTGTTTTTTCTGTGAATGAAATTCTTCTTTGGACTTCGTTATTTTCTTACCTATGTGATTTAAGAGGGCAAAAAGTATTACCAAAAACTAACACAAATACCAGACTGATTTCTACTGAAAGAAATACATACCATGAGGTTTTAGCGGCCTTTTTCTTAGACATGCGGCAACATACTTTTCCAGTTCTCTCAATGTTGATGCTTTCAGTGTTTCAAAGTCTATTTCTATCTCATCAGGGTTGGAATTTCTCAGACAAGGCTCTCTTGATTGTATTATATGAACGACTCGCCCAAGTTTATCTCCAGGGAGTTTGTTTATATCCAAGCTTAACTGCCTTTTCTCATCATAGTTCATAGGCTTAGCATTAACCTCATCTTCAGGTTTCAGAGCAAATACCTGTTGTTTCCTCTTCTTTGGCTGACTAAACAAAAATTAAATTTAGTCAAATTTATGTTAGATAATATTATTATATGAATACGGCATTATAAAAGATACTTACTTGCTTTTGGACTTTTCCTTTAATTTCACTTGCTTGAACTTTTTTCTTGGATTTTCTTCTCTGTTATTAGCCTTTTCTTTCTTCTTTTCCCTTTTAGACTTATTCTTTTTCTTTAACTTACGGAAAGGTACTTGGGAGAGAACCTGTAGCTGTTGATGAACAGCTTTCAGCTAATAAAGAAAAAAATTCTTTAAACATTCATGGCTGTAATTAAACACATTAGGAAAAAAAATGAAGGCACTCAAAAGTCAAGCCTAACCTTCTGAAATTCATTTCGTCTTACATTTCCTTCAAGTTCTTATTTCATTCTATAAATTCCTTATTTTGAAGGGCATACATTAAATGAGAAATACTACCATGTGCTCAACCCATAAACATAGATATTCAACTAAAAACAGATCATGAAAATTAACATTTCCAGGTAATCCCAACTTTCTAATTGTTTTTTTCAGGCTTGAGCTAGGAGCAGGGTTAACATTTTATCACAAAAGGAAGCAATGCTGAACAAAACTCATCCATAAAATATCTTGAATTATGTCATATAAATCATTTCAATGAGAATAAACTCATTGTGGTTAGAAAGATAACAGAACTTTAAGATACACAGATCTCTGGGTAAGAAAGAATATTAAACATTACAAATGTGCCAGAAGTAAATAAACCCACAGTTGCTAAGTGATCTAAATCTTAACAGCTTTTAATCTACAAAAATGATTTTATAATAGATCTGCAGCAACAGCTCATAAATATACAAAAACTTCCATCACTACAATCAACTACCTGTTCCTGAAGCTTTGCAAGACGTTGAACTCGTTCATCTTCAGAATCACCAGAAGAGTTATCTTCAGAGGAAGCTTCACTATTGCTTTCCCTACCAAGGATTTCTGTGGTATCTGTTTTGATGTAGCAGACAGGCATACTCTCAAGAGGTTCATCTGGGATATTTGCAAAATGCATTTCAAAAACATCCTATAATGGAAAATTAGACTATAAAGATCTTCTGTATTTTCAACTTAATATAGCAATAACACCCTTCAACAAAAGTGTCATATTTTCATGATAATTCTATTTTTCCTTGGGGAGATCATTACATAATATATACATCAAATCATTATGTTATATACCTTAAACTTATACATGTTATATGTCCATTTATCTCTATAAAACGGGGTGGGGGGGATGTATCAAAGAAGAAACCTAAGACTCATGCTTCCTTGCCTGCCAACCTTAGAACTTTCCTCCTCTCTTCCACGTAAAGATAGACCTCACAAAGTTGTATAGAGGACCTTTCAAGGATCTCCTACCCTGTGGTTGATGCGTCATTCCACTACCTCCTACTCCACTACATTCTGCTCAAAAGTCCTAGAGCTTTACCTTCAGGGGAACATGGGCTCTAGTCAATCCTACCTCAGATATCTACTATCCCCTCTTCACTAATATTTCCCCAATATCCTCTATGTGTAAGGCAGCCTTCTTAAAAGATTTGCTACTAATGTGTGCTATACCTCAAAAAAAAACCCCTGCATTTTAAGAGTCAATTTAATTAATAAATTGTACTTTATATTTGGGAAGTAGGGCATTCTTTATCTTTTGAGTTATGGTTCTAAAATTTCCAAACTAGGGGTGCTTGGGTGACTCAGGCAGTTAAGCGTCTGCCTTCAGCTCAGGTCATGATCTCAGCGTCCTGGGATCAAGCCCCATATCAGGCTCTCCGCTCAGCAGTGGGTCTGCTTCTCCCTCTCCCTCTGTGATCTCTCTCACTTTCACTTTCTCAGATAAATAAATAAATAAATAAATAAATAAATAAATAAATAAATACTTTAGAAAGAATAAAATAAAATTTACAAACTATGTTCAGAGAAAACTCACTTTCAGAGCATACCTATCAACTTACCTGGAGCATTCTTGCCATTGTCACTACTTCATGATCTGGAGGATTGTATTTGTAGCAATTCATGAACATTAACCTAACATCTGCAGCAAATTCATACGCATCTTTATATTCTTGGTTGTCCATTTTTCCCTAAATTAAGGAAAAATTATGGGATTCACAAACAACACAGTTCAATAATCATTTACATTAATTACACAGAACTCAGGTAAAACCAAAAACAGATACCCACCCGCCAAATATGACAAATGTTAAAATCTTGCTCTATTTGTTTTGTATTTTTTGACTTTGAAAATATCCAATGAATTTTGACAAGTAGAGATAAGGAGGATATTCCAAGTTAAAAAAAAAAACAAACTGGGGTGCCTGGGTGGCTCAGTCGTTAAGCATCTGCCTTCGGCTCAGGGCGTGATCCCGGCGTTCTGGGATCTAGCCCCACGTCAGGCTCCTCCGCTGGGAGCCTGCTTCTTCCTCTCCCACTCCCCCTGCCTGTGTTCCCTCTCTCGCTGGCTGTCTCTCTCTCTCTGTCAAATAAATAAATAAAATCTTTAAAAAAAAACAAAAAACAAAATCATGAAAGCAGGAAAACAGTGCATTTCCAGATAATCTTAGACAAGTATGATTCTAGGAAAGCAATGAAAAGATAAATTCCTTAAACCAACCTTGAATATTTAAATGAAAGATTTTTATTAAAACTTTCCTCAAAATGAAAAGATATTTAAAATTGAACAGAATTGGTAAAAGGAAGGAAATAGTGAAGATCAGAGCTGAAATAAAGAGACTTAAAAAAAGTAGAAAAGATCAATGAAACAGAGCCAATCCTTTGAAAAAATAAAACAAAATTGATAAACCTTTTAGCCAGACACATCAAAAAAAGAGAGGACTCAAAATCGGAAATGAAAGAGAAGTAACAACCAATCCACAGAAATACAAAGGATAAGAGACTATTACAAAAAGATAACAGGACAACAAATTAAGATAACCTAGAAGAAACAGATAAATTCCCAGAAACACAAAATCTTCTAAGACTAAGTCATGATGAAATAGAAGATCTGAACAGACCAATTACTAGTAATGGAACTGAATCAGTAATCAGATGAGATCGGGTGCGTTCAGGGTGGTATGGCCGTAGACTGAATCAGTAATCAAACTCCCAAGAAACAGAAGTTGAAGACCACATGGCTTCACAAGTGAAACCCAAACTTTTAAAGAGTTAATACCTAAATTCCTCAAACTATTCAAAAAAAATAGAAAAGGAAGAAAAACTTCCAAATTCCTTCTAGAAGGCCAACATTACTCTGATACCAAAACAAAGACACTACCAAAATAAAATAAAATAAAATAAAATAAAATAAAATAAAATAAAATAAAATAAAATAAAATTACAGGTCAATATCCTTGATGAACACAGATGCAAAAATCCTCAACAAAATATTAGCAAAATTCATTTACCATAATCAAGTGGGATTTATCCCAGGAATGCATGGATGATTCAATACCTGCAAATCAATCAATGGGATATAACACATGAACAAAATGAAGGATAAAAGCCATACAGTCATCTTAATAAATACAGAAAAAATCTGACACAATTCAAATCTGTTCATGATAAAACTCTAAACAGTGTGTGGTTAAAGGGAACATACCTCAATATAATAAAGGCCATTAATGAAAAACCCACAGCTAACATCATACTCAATGGTGAAAAACTGAAAGCTTTTCTTCTAAGACCAACAACAAGGATGTCCATTCTCACCACTTTTATTCAACATAGTACTAAAAATCCTAGCTGCAGCAATCAGACAAGAAAAAGAAGTAAAAGGGACCCAAAGTGGTAGGGAAAAAGTAACTGTCACTATTTATAGATGACATGAAATTGTATATAGAAAACCCTAAAAACTCTACCAAAGAACTTTAGAATAAATGAATTCAGTAACATTGCAGGATACAAAATTAATATACAGAAATACGCTGCATCTACATACCAATAACAAAATAGCAGAAAGAATAATTAAGAAAAACAATCCCATTTATAACTATCAAAAAGCAAAAACAAAAGTAAACCTAGAAATGAATCTAACCAAGAGGGTAAAAGACCTGTACTCTGAAAATTATAAGACACTGATGAAAAAAAGTAAAGACATAAAGGCAAAGATAAACAACGCTCATGAACTGGAAGAATAGTTAAAATGTCCATTCTACCCAAAGCAATCTATAGATTAAATGCAATCCCTATGAAAACAGCAACAGTTGTTCTCATGGACCTACAACAAATAATCCTAGAATTGTTAAGGAACCACAAAGACGCTGAATCACCAAAGTAATCTTAAGAACATAACTAGAGGGGCGCCTGGGTGGCCCAGTCGTTAAGCATCTGCCTTCTGCTCAGGTCATGATTCCAGAGTCCTGGGATCCAGCCCTGCATCAGGCGCCCTGCTCAGTAGGANGGCTCCCTGCTCCGCTGGGAGCCTGCTTCTTCCTCTCCCACTCCCCCTGGCTTGTGTTCCCTCTCTTGCTGCCTCTTTCTGTCAAATAAATAAAATCTTTAAAAAAAAAAAAAACATAACTAGAGGTACTGAAATCCTAGATTTCAAAATATACTACAAACCTACAGTAATCAAAACAGAGTGGTACTGGCACAAATTAGACCCATACATCAGTAGAACAGGACACAGAGAGCCTAGAAATAAACAAACACTTATATAGTCAATTAACCTATGACAAAGGAGGCAAGAATATACAATGGGGAATAGACGGTCTCTTCAAATGGTACAGCAAAAAATAGTTATATGCAGAAGAATGAAAACCAAACCACCTTCTTACACTATATGTAAAAATAAATTCAAAATGGATTAAAGACCTAAATGAAACATAAAAACCTGAAAACTAGAAGAAAACACAGGTAGTAATCTCTTGAACATGGGGCTTAACGACATCTTTCTGGATGTCTCTCCTCAGGCCAGGGAAACAAAAGCAAAAATAAAAACTACATCAGACAAAAAAGCTTTTACACAGTGAAGAATATCATAAAACAAAAAGGCAATCAACTGAATGGGAGAAGAGATGAGCAAATTATGATAAGGGGTTAATATCCAAGATATATAAAAAATTCATATAAGAAAACAAAAACACTAATGCAAAAAAAATTTATGCCCCCCTGTTTATTGCAGTATTATTTACAATAGCCAAGGTATAGAAGCAACCTCAGAGTCCATCAATAGATGAATGGATAAAGATGATGACACAACACACACACACACACCAAGTGACATAAAAAAGGATGAGATCTTGTGATCCGCAACAACATGGACTGACCCAGAGGGTACTATGCTAAGTGAAATAAGACAGAGGAAGACAAATACCGTATCGTTTCACTTGTATATGGAATCTAAAAAACAAAAACACACATATACACAGAAATAGTCTCATAAGTACTGAGAACAAACTGATGCTTGCAAGGGGGAGAGAAGGAGATGAATGAATAGGTAAAGGGGATTAAGAGGTATAAACTTCTACTTACAAAATAAATTAAGCCATGGGGATGAAAAGTATAGAATAGGGAATATAATCAATAATATTGTAATAACATTGTATGGTGACGGATGGTAACTACACTTTCATGGTGAGTACTGTCTAAAGTATAGAACTGTCAAATCACTGTGTTGTACACCTTAATCATATAACATTGTATGTCAATTATACTTCGATTAAAAATTAAGGGGTGCCTGACTGGTTCAGTTGGTAAAGCATGTGAGTCTTGATGTTGGGGTCATGAGTTTGAGCCCCACGCTGGGGGCAGAGTTTACTTGAAAACAAATTTTTTTAAATAATAATTCTAAAAACCTGACCAAGCCAGCAGAAGACCCCCCTGAAAAAATGTAGAGAGGGGTCGGAAACTCATAAATGTCTTATTCCCTGCCCCCCAAAATTGCATCAGATTCATGCAGTTGTTAAAAATATAATCTTGACTATATAATGAGAAAATGTCTACAACATAATAAGTGAAAATTCAGGGTGCAGAGCTATATTTACATCCTGTAACTCAAGCACTGTGGCAAAGAACAATGGGTGTGTTTGTACAGAAGAAAATGAAAGATGTTTAAAAATTTTTCCATGATTCATTCCAGGTGATATGACTTACTAATGATTTTAATTTTCTTCATCTTTTTCTGAATTAAAACAATTTTTTACAATGACAAGATTATTTTTATAATCAAGAAAAGAAGTTTCTCCTATTAAGACAACATTTACCTTAATAGTTCCAAGATCCATTGGATTTTTCACAATATCATAGTAGTTATGGAGCCCCAAAGCATTAACATCAACAGGATTATAAAAGGGCCATGCATAGGACAAGTGTTTCTTTGCAAGCATTTCTTTAAGAATCTCACTACAGTGCCTTAACTGTTCAGTCACTTTAACATTCTTTACAACTTTACACTGCTGCTGAGAATCTGGCAAAACAGTCTTCAGCACATTTTCTTTTATGGGTGGAATTTTCACTGATTTTTTTTCTGCAAGCATTGGGGAAGAATCACCACTTGCTTTAACTACGGAAGTTGTAGGAGTTGTGGTATCTGCTTTCCTCTTCACACCCCTTGTAACCTGAAACAATTCAACAACAACAAAAACTATAATTAAGGGGACATTCAGAGTAAGTTTTCAAACTTACCAGCACCAAGTCTTCCCTATATTAAATATTAGTAAAGGTTAATTTCTCTTTTATAGGTAAAATAAATAATTCAAGTATCTTCTAATATCCAAAGAACTGCCTTGTGTAAACCTTTGAGATAAATGAAAGATATATGGAAAAATAAGTCATAGTTAAACAAAAACAAGTTTCTGAATACCTGAAATCAGCTATAGTATACAATTTTAAATTATCAACCCAATAGAAGTTATATAACACACAGAATGACTAGTTGGGCAACTGATATTAACACTAAAAATATAGTAAACCAGTTCAAATTCTACCAAAAATCTCTAAAATTTGGTTCACATCCTAGGTCTCTGTTACAAAATATACACAGACAAAAAGATTGACTGCAGTATGCTGAAGACCGGTTTTCATATCAACTTAAAAAAAGGTTCAGTCATCACAACTCCTTAACATTGAAACATTCTGGAGCACAGTGAACTTACTTGGGCCACTGTTTGTGAGGTAGAGTTGAGTGGAGTATCTTGTGCCATGTTTGAAGGACAAATTGATGTCTCAGGAAATACAGAGGGAATCACTTGTGGCTTAAATACTTTTCCCAGTGTTTTGGGGGATTGTTTTTCTTTAACAGAAGGAACTGCTACATTATGTTGAATGCCTAGTAAAGTGTGAACCAGAGTCAGTATGTGAGTAAAATATGAAGTACTTTTATTAGTATTCTATTTTAATTCATTTAGTTCAGCTTTTTAGCAATATAAACACAATACACTCCCATTCCCCTTTGAAACTCTCCCACACACACTTGCTAACAGTTGTCAGAGCAATTTAGACATAATATTGGAGACTTCAAACCTACAGTGCTTTATAAGGACCTGCATGATTTCTCTACTTACGTGTGCTCCCCCCTCCCACCACTCTCCTTCCAACCTTACTTCCTATCACTACCCCCTTCACTTACTTCACTTCAGCCTACTGGCCTGCCATAAATCCTCAAATCTGGCAAGCATAAGCAGACTATGCTCTCTGCCTGGAAGGAGATATCCTCGTGGCTCACTCCAAATTCCCTTTATGTCTTTACTGAAAGGTTACCTTCTTAGGCCATCCTATGTAAAACAACTCTCTTTCGACCCCCACTACTTTCTTGTTCTCTTATTCTTACTTTTTCCCTGCCACTATCACATTTGACATACAACATATAGGTATCCCTGACTCTCCGAATTTTTGCTTAACAAACTCAGGAACCAAAAAAGGTTTGAATATATTTTAAGACAGGGCTTGTATTCCTCAATCTCTGGGTTCTCATTATCCACAAATTAAAACTTAGGAACCAAATAGATTGAGATAACCTCGTATCTTTTGATATCTCAACTGTGGTTCTTTGAACTCAGGAGCTAAACGGCTAAGTATAATAAGGAATACTTACATTTACCTAATTTTACCAATTTCCTGAACTAGAAAAAAAAGCTCTGTGAGGTGAAGGGAACTTTGTTTCAATCTCTACAATATCTCTTGTGCCTAACACAGTACTTGGAACATAAGAGGACCCCAGGAATATCTATTGCATGCCATTATGTCTCAGGCCACTTTCTAGGTGCTATGGCACAATAATGAACAAGATAGATACAGTTTCTGTCCTTGGTGAGCACATTGTCTAGTGTAAGAAATAGAAAAAAAAATCAAATTGATTACAAGTGATGTTGAGCACTAGAATGGAAATAAATGGGGTGCTGACTAAATTATGGCAGAGACCTACTATAAAGATGATAAGCCAGGTAGGCCTCTCTGAAAAGGTACCAATTAAGATGTTACTGTAAAGATAAGAAGTAGCTAGCCAGAGAATGGGGTGGCAGTAAAAATGTATTTCAAGACAATCAGTAGGGAAAACTTCAGTGAATGAGAAGAAAGTAGCTCAAGATGAGAATGGAGAATTGGACAAATACCAGATCACAAAGGGCCACAGTAGGATTTCAGGCTTCATTTTAACACGGGAAGCTAAAGAGAGGTTTTAAGCAGGCTAATGATGTATTCCAGTTTATTTTTAAAATGCTGCCTTTGCTATTGTGTAGACAATAGACCACACAGAATAATCAGGATCACAGGGAGTAAGAAGATGGTAGCCTGAAGTAGGATAATTGCAAAAACAAATTGAGGGTTGAATACAAATGACTTACTAATTAGCAGAATATGAGAAAGAATCAGAGGAAGGAAGGAATCAAGGACAACTTCTACTATTCTGGTTTGAATGACTGTATTAGTACCATTTTCTGTTACACAGAGTAATCTGAGGAACATCAGTGTTTAACTGTGAGCCAGTTAAATGTTAAGATGTGTACAAGACATCCAAGTGGAAATGTCCAGTGGCTGTATTAGAGACATAATTTGGGAATTGATAGCACACAGATGGAATTTAGAAAAAGAATATCTAATATCAAACCCTGAAAAGAAAACTCTGATATTTTAGAGGTTTAATAGAAAAGACAATGCTAAGAGGATAACACAGTGGGAAAGTAAACTCGCAAAATTAGAGTATGCACCAAGAATAAGGGCATTTCAAGAAAGAGTATTTTAGAAGGATTATTTACCATGACCAAATGGGATTTATTCCTGGGTTGCAAGGGTGATTCAACATCCGCAAAATCAATGTGATACACTACAGTAATAAAAGAAAGGACAAGAACCACACATTCCTCTCAATAGGTGCAGAAAAACCATTTGACAAAGTACAGTCCTTTCTTGATTAAAACTCTTCACAGTGTAGGGATAGAGGGTACATACGTCAATAGCATAAAAGCCATCTATGAAAAACTCACAGCAAATATCATTGTCAATGGGGAAAAACTTACAGCTTTCCCCAACATCAGGAACACGGCTGGGATGTCCACTATCACCACTGCTGTTCAACACAGTACTAGAAGTCCTAGCCTCAGCAATCACACAAAAAAAGAAATAAAAGGCATCCGAATCGGCAAAGAAGTAGTCAAACTCTCACTCTTTGCTGATGACATGATACTTTATGTGGAAACCCCAAGAGACTCCACCCCAAAACTGCCGAAACTGATACAGGAATCCAGTAAAGTGGAGGATATAAAATCAATGCACAGAAATCAGTTGCATTTCTATACACCAACAAGGAGACAGAATACAGAGAAATTGAGAAGTTGATCCCGTTTGTAATTGCACCAAAAACCATAAGATACCTAGGAATAAACCTAACCATAGGGACAAAGGATCTGTACTCAGGAAACTATAGAAGATTCATGAAAGAAATTGAGGAAGTCACAAAGAAATGGAAAAACATTCCATGCTCAAGGATTGGAAGAACAAATATTGTTAAAATGTCTGTGCTACCTAGAGCGATCTATACATTCAATGCAATCCCTATCAAAATACCATCAACTCTTTTCCACAGAGGTAGAATAAATAATCCTAAAACTTATATGGAACCAGAAAAGACCTCTGATAGCCAAAGGAATAGTAAAAACAAAACAAAACAAAAACACCCAAAACTGGTGGCATCACAATCCCGGACTTCAAGCTCTGTTACAAAGCTGTAATCAAGACAGTATGGTACAGGCACAAAAACAGACACGTAGATCAGTGGAACAGAATAGAGAACCCAGAAATGAACCCTCAACTCTATGGTCAACTAATCTTTGACAAAGTAGGAAAGAATATCCAGTGGAAAAAAGACAGTCTCTTCAACAAATGGTGTTGGGAAAATTGGACAGCCACATACAGAAGAACGAAACTGGATCATTTCCTGACACCATAGACAAAAATAGACTCAAAATGGATGAAAGACCTAAATGTGAGACAGGAATCCATCAAAATCCTTAAGGAGAACACAGGCAGCAACTTCTTGCTAGACATGTCTCCAAAGACAAGGGAAACAAAGGCAAAAATGAACTATTGGGACTTCATCAAGATAAGAAGCTTTTGCACAGCAAAGGAAACAGTTGACAAAACCAAAAGACAACTGACAGAATGGAAGAAGGTATTTTCAAATGACATATCAGATAAAGGGCTAGTATCCAAAATCTATAAGAGTTTAAACTCAACACCCAAAGAACAAATAATCCAATCAAGAAATGGGCAGAAGACATGAACAGACATTCCTCCAAAGACATAGAAATAGCCAATAGACACATGAAAATGTGCTCAACATCACTCAGCATCAGGGAAATACAAATCAGAACCACAATGAGATACGACCTCACACCAGTCAGAATGGCAAAAATTAACCACAGTAAAAAACAGATGTTGGGGAGGATGCGGAGAGAGGGAAACCTTCTTACACTGTTGGTAGAAATGAAAGCTGGTGCAGCCACTCTGGAAAGCAGTATGGAGATTCCTCAAAAAGTTGAAAATAGAGCTACCCTACAACCCAGCTATTGCACTACTAGAGATTCACCCCAAAGATACAAATGTAGTGATCTGAAGGGGCACCTGGACCCCAATGTTTATAGCAGCAACATCCACAATAGCCAAACTATGGAAAGAGCCCAGATGTCCATCAACAGATGAATGGATAAAGAAGATGTGATATATATACACAATTAACTATTATGCAGCCATCAAAAAATGAAAGCTTGCCATTTGCAATGACGTGGATAGAACTAGACGGTATTACGCTAAGCAAAACAACTCAGAGAAAGACAATTATCATATGATTTCACTCCTATGTGGAATTTAAGAAACAAAACAGGATCACAGGGGAAGAGAGGAAAAATAAAACAAGACAAAACCAGAGAGCGAGACAAATCATAAGAGACTCTTAATCATAGGAAACAAATTGAGAGTTATTGGAGAGGTGGGAGTGGGTGAGGTAACTTGGTGATGGACGGTGGGGAGGGCATGTGATGTAACAAGCACTGGGTATTATATAAGACTGATGAGTCAGTGAACTCTACTACCTCTGAAACTAATTAATACAGTATATGTTAATTAATTGAATTTAAATTTAAAAAGGGTGACCATAGTAAAATTTTCTACAACCATTATGATAAATATTTATCTACTTACCAGTGCCTACCTTGACCAAATAAAATTTGATTTGGTGAGGAAAAAAAATCAAAACTGTAATAAGATAACAAATACTCTATTTCTGGATTTATGAATAATAAAATTTGTATTCTTTAATCAATGGAAAAAAAGAAAGAGATAGTAGCCTTCTAACACAAATACTGATAGAGGTCAAGTAAAATGAGAATAGAAAAATAATACTTAAATTTTGCCACATCAAGACTGTAAGAGACCCTGACTGACAAGAACTTGTTAAGTAGTGTGGTAAGAATCTTCTTGGTGATGTAGTAAGGCTAGAACCTATACTGAAGTGAATTCATGAATGTTTAAGAGAAAAACAAAAAAATGGGACAGTAACCAGAATAAAACAAGTAAAAGATGAACTTCAAAGACAAGATATTAGAGCATGTTTATAGAGTACTGAGATGAACTCTACAAAGGAGAGATTAATGATATATGAATCAAAGGGGATAACCAAAGGAATAAAATCATTGACAAGGTGAAGAGGGAAGATCCAGGTCATAAAGGCAATGGCCCAAAGTGAAAGAAGAGGAAAGGATCCTGTTATAGACCTTTGCTCTAGCTGATCTCTCCACCTGGAATGTTCCTCTTTGTTCAAATCTTAACTTCTCAACGAGGCCCACTCAGAACCCATCCTGTTTGCCTCTCTTTCTCCACTAGAATGTAAACTCCAAGATAGCAAAAGTTTTTATTTCATTCATTGATATATCCCGAGAACTTGAACTGTGTTGTAGCTCCTCAGAATTACTCAAGTATTTCATCAATAAATCAATACCAATTCAATTCAATGTACTAAATTTAAATTTTTTCTTTGCCATTATTTGGACTAGCTACTGTCATGTGAGTGTTTTCCTATCACTGTGCATAAAAATGACATGACTCTGGCAGCAAAATGTTCCTAGAAAAAGTTATCTGGAAACCCAGATCTTTACTCCAAAGCCAAATCCTACCAATCCTTCAAGGCCAAATTCAAGTTCTATCACCACTAAAGCCTTCTCCAGCTTTACCAGTATGAATCAACTTCTTACTCTCTTGAACCATAGCATGTACTGTGTGTAATTTCATCTGACATTTATTATAATGCATTGTCTTATTGTTTTTTAAAGTTTTATTTACTTATTTTTTTTAAAGATCTATCCGTTCATTTTAGAGAGAGACAGAGCAAGAAAGTGGTGGTGGAGGGGGAAAAACAGAAGGAAAACTGAAGCCAACTCCCCACTGAGCGCAAAGCCTGACACGGGGCTCGATCCCAGGACTCTGAGATCATGACCTGAGCCCAAATCAAGAGTCAGCTGCTCAACCAAATGAGCTACCCAGCAGCCCCTGAAGTTTTATTTCTAACTAAAATGGAAACTGAACTTGAGGGTTAGGGTGATTATACATCTTTGTAACCCCATAATATATGCATTATAAGTGACAAACATCCAAATACATATTGACAGAAAAAGTCAAAGAATTTGTCTGAGGGAATCTTATGTTCTTAGCAGTAATCTGAGCATCTGAAACAAGTAGCTACAACTTAAACATCAAGAATGTATTAAAGTTTGTTTTTTAAGGGAGGCATTCTAAAGGTAAATAATTTTTACCTT
Source organism: Ailuropoda melanoleuca (assembly GCF_002007445.2). Classification (NCBI taxonomy): domain Eukaryota; kingdom Metazoa; phylum Chordata; class Mammalia; order Carnivora; family Ursidae; genus Ailuropoda; species Ailuropoda melanoleuca. Next base: position 62,022,292 of record NC_048219.1, on the reverse strand, counting down.
GCTAGAGATAATATTTTAAGTCAGCAATAATTACCACTTTGCTTTAACAATTTAAGTAGCATACTGATCTATGTATTATCTACCTTGTAATAGCTTATTTTAATCCTCTTTCAGAACCCTAGGCTTTATATTGTCAGACTTAAGATCAACCTTTTCCTAAGGTGAGAATAAAATAATAACTTTAATAGAACAGTGAATATTTCACAGGATTGCGTAAAGCTTGAAGTCACGACCCATCTTAAATATCTATCAACAAGGAAAAAAAGTACACATTATTACCGATAAAAACCACCTTGTAGTGGTAAGTCTTCTATATCCCAGCCCCTTAACTGTATACTTTATAAACATTTACAACCACGAAAGTGAAATATTTTCCTGACATTATACATGAGAAAACTAACATGGAATGATTAAGGAATTTATCTAAAATGTACACCATCAGTAGTCCAAAAATAAACCAACATTTCATCTATGACAACCTTGGTTAACCTCTACAATAAACCATTTGAATACTTAAGATGTTTTTTAACTCCATATTTAAATATTATAATTATTAGCTGTAACATGTTTCCCTCTAAAGGTTTTTTTTTTTTTAATTAAGAAAGAGTTAGAAAAAAGGAGAATCTTCAGATGCAACAGTAACATTTTATTCTTAGCTATTGGATCTTTTGGTACAAGGAACATTGACGATTTTGGCCGTTTTATTATTATAGAACAGATACAAGATCCACTAAAAAATACTAATAAATTTACTGGATGCTTACTATGTGAATAGTACTACACTATAGGAAATCTCAGGCTCCAAGGCCATAATCAATACAATTCTCCTTCATCTTGTATGATAGCCATCTTTGCTTTCAAAGTATGCCTTACTGTTTAAATGGACATTTAATACCAATGCAAAAGGACTTAGAAGGACTTCTTTTTTAAAAGATTTTTAAAAGATTTTGAAGATTTTTTTTTAAAGATTGAAAGATTGTATTTTGAGAGGGAAAGCGAGAGAGCGCACTTGCATGTGGGGCAGAGTGCAGAAGAAAAGGGAGAGACAGTCCCAAGTGGACTCCATGCAGAGCCTGGTGCAGGACTCGATCCCACGACCCTGAGAGATCACGACCTGACCAGAAACCAAGAGTAAGACACTTAACTGACTCTGCCACACAAGCGCCCCAGGATATAGAAGGACTTCTGAATGTCTATCTCCTTTGAGGGATTTATTATTTAGTTCTTGTCATTATATTTATACACACACACATACACACATTCATATATAATATAAAAAACAGGGAAAGTAAGAAAACATAAACCTTTTCTGTCTTACCTTTCTTTACTCTTTCCTTACCACCCACAATTTGTTCTTCTTGTGGCATCTGAGATAATTTCTGCCTAAACAACTTCTCTAGAGCTTGTGCCATAAGAACAATGTCATCTCCAGGCTAGAAAATATATAAACATAGGTTATGCAATATGGTCACTGTACCAAATTTCAACAATTCAGGCTGCCTTAGAGAAGGCAGTGACATAGTACTCTTGGACATTATTAAACAGTATCTACTGCTTCTAAATTAAGTGCAGAAAATGGTGTATCAGCTCATATTTTAAATTCTAACCTTCTACCCTCTTAACTTCTAAAAATAACCCAGGAAGCCTTTCTGAGTACTAGAGGGTTACAATCCAACCAATCCTACTAATACAAAAAGGTTTTAGAAACTAAAATTTCTACCTCACAAATAAGTCAAACAAAACAGGTTCATGGCTGTGGAAAGTACATGATTTGACTTGATGTGATGCCGTGTTCAATTCACTGATAAAATGACACTGCAGAACTAACATCCCCCCCCCCCCCCCC
>NC_048219.1:61890304-62020436 GCF_002007445.2 Ailuropoda melanoleuca | reverse complement strand
CCCCCCCCCCCCCAGTTTTTAAATCTTAACTATGCGAAGAAGTCTTTGGCTTGCTTTATTCACTACTGATAAAAAACTAAGTAGATTACAAAGCAAAAGCCTAAAGCAGAGAACACTTACTTTGAAGTTAGGTACTAATAGGAAAATTACTGAACTTCATTTTAAAATGTTAAATGTAAAAGTACACTTGAAATTGTTAAATTAAAATGTAGTTGCCAATGGTACTTTCAGAATACCATTAGTTCTCATTTTTAAAGAAAATCATATTGGCTTAGAGTCTTAAATTTAAGATGGCACTGATAGTTTGGGAACCAAAATTTCTATTACATTTCAGCATCATCAGTGATTTTGAATAATCAGGATATAAGTTTAATTTTTAGATACAGAACAGCTTAAAAGAATGCAGTACTCTGGGAAACAGGAATACTATATGGAGAAAAAAATGAATACACAAGTCCAGTTTTATAGGATGAAAGCAAAAGTGAAGATTAAGTTCAAATGTCCACATATATCATCAGACAAACCAAAGCATTAACACAAAGGTAAATACTACTACCAGAATATAACAGAGACTGTGTCACATCTTTAAGTTAACTTGTTATGAAGTTTAGATGTATAATTTGTCTGAATTCATACCATGAACATTTAACCAAGATTAGTATAGAATAAAGTTTACCATCTACAATTAAAATTGCAGAAGTATGGTAGAGAACATTTTGAAACAATACTTACAGAAACCATTTTTTAAAACATATTTCATTTTTTAAAACATAACAAAGCATTACAGCTACTCAGGCAAAATAACAGCAAATAGATTAAATAAACAGATATGTGAAAATTATGAAATCTAGTAAAAAATAAACATTATCCTTAAAAATATGCAAAAATATCCAAATCAAGACTTGAAATGCGAAATCAGCACACTTTTTATACACATCTTCTTTAAGTAAGAGCAAAGAATTACCATCTATAACATAAGGCTTACATACCTTGTTGTATAAATAACAATTTGAGAACATTATGTTGAAGTCTGCTATACATTCTGAAGCCTTCACATAATATTTATGTTCTAAGCGCTTCTTAATTGTATTTAAATCCATTGGGGTCTTTATAATGGTATAATAATCCTACAGTTTTTAAGAGGAAATTCTAAATGTTAGTAGTAAGAAAAAATTCACTGCAACTGTTGGTACACAAAGAAATTTAAGAAGCTATATACATGTAACTAGATTACCTTAAAAAAGCCATAATTTGGAAACTGAAACTTTTGTACTGAGAAACAAAGCTGACTGCCATGGCATTTTTTTCAGAGAAAAAATAACAAAAGAATAACAGAAACAAGAATGTAAGAGTAGAACTATCTGGGAAAATAAAAAGTGAAGGGCATGGAGAAGAAAAACGTACAATTTATGGAGTCTGACAGATCCAGAGTATAATCCCAGAGCCATGGTTCACTAACTATGCAACAAATTACTTAACCATTCCGCTATCAGATGGCTGAAAATACCTAAGAGAAGACCTAAAGCTGAATTCTGTATAGGATGCACCTAAGACTACCAAGAAGTGTCACAAGCAACTTCATGAACGTGACGCTCATGACAACCTTGCACCAAAAGGTCAAGTGAGGGGCACCAGGGTGGCTCAGTCGGTTGGGCATCTGACTCTTCGTTTCAGTTCAGGTCATGATCCTGAGGTCATGAGATGGAGCCCCACCTGCATCAGACTCTGGGCTCAGGACAGAGTCTGTTGGAGATTCTCTTTCTCTCCCTCTCCCTCCACCCCCTCCCCTGCTCGTGCACACGCATTCTCTCTCTCTAAAGTAAATAGATAAATCTTAAAAAAAAAAAAAAAGGTCAGGCAACACATTCTATAACAAGAAAAACATGTACTATAATGTACCACACTGTTAAAATAAGAATTTCAATGCTCAGAAAAATGAGCATTGTTATTTAGGAAAAAATACTCATTGGAAAATTCTTCAGTGGTACAGAATAAATTAGAGGTCTTTATTAAATTAAATATATTTTATAATATTAAAGACTAATTTCTTTTGGAGATTCACTTTTATAAGTAATAATTTTAAGATATACTTACTGGCAACTTTAGTTTCACAGCATCCACAGGCTGTTGAAAAGGCCAGGAAAAACTATGCTTCCATAAAGCCTTCAGGACAACTTTCTGTAGATACTGCAGTTGATTTGTCAATCGCCCATTTTTCTTAGTATTTATATATTCTGGTGGTGGAGGGTTAACAATGGCTGTTTGTCGACTTGACAGAGACATCGTGAATAGGGTCAAATTCTGATATTACAATGTTGCCTATAAGTTCATGTCCTTAGAATCCAAAAACAAAACTGAGTTACCTTTAAAGTGCATTTAAAATGGTTTCCAAAATGGAAAAATGGTTTCTAAAATGGAACTAAAAAGTGTTAAAGAGTAATAATATATTTTATATCACATCATGATTAAGACTACAAAAAAGCCAAATGATAAATAAATACATTTGTAAACAAATACGAACCTCTTTCTGTATAAGTACTAAGAGTTGTTTCATTATGTATGCCTTAGTTTTGGATGAGTTAAGGTATTTCAAACTTGCACAGTATTTCTTCCGCCTTTCTAAAATACAAATTGAGATCTTAGCAGGAAAAGTCTATAAGTTTCTGGTAAAAAAGAAAAAATAGGAAATGTTAAACATAACCGTGGTATGTAGTTACCCTAAAATTAATTCAATGAAAGAATAAAAGCAAATTAAAGGATTTTTCTGGCTAATTTAAATAAAGTGATTTATTTATTTACATAAGGAGGCTCCACCCACAACATGGGGCTTGAACTCACGACACTGAGATCAAGGGTCACATGCTTTACCAACTGAGCCAGCCAGGCACCCCTAAATTGATTTACTTTAAAACCTAATTATTAGAAATATGACACATTAAAATGCTACTATTTAGTATATATTACTACATCTAAAATAATAAAACTTTGTATTTCAGGAAGACAGTATCTAACATTCCTAAACAGCATTATTAAAGGACAAAAGAGCAAAGGTACTACCAAGTATATCAGCAAAATGAAAAGTACAATTATTAAATAAATTGTCCATTTTTTGAGAAGCGTTATTTTATTTTAATTAAAATTTTTTTTTTGTTTGAGAGAGAGCACATAAGCAGGGGGAGCAGCAGAGGGAGAGGGAGAAGCAGGCTCCTGCTGAGCCCTGATGCAGGGCTTCATCCCAGAGTACCAACCTGAGTCGAAGGCAGACAGACGCTTAACTGACTGAGCCGCCCAGGTGCCCCTAGAACAGTGTTATATTTAGTCAGTGTATCTTTGTTTCCATTAAAGCAGTGTTAGTTCTCAACTGCATATTAACCAGTTTTGAATCTTTCTTTAAAAATGATGGTAGGGGTGCCTGGCATAGCAGTTAAGCGTCTGCCTTCGGCTCAGGGCGTGATCCTGGCGTTATGGGATCGAGCCCCACATCAGGCTCCTCCGCTATGAGCCTGCTTCTTCCTCTCCCACTCCCCCGCTTGTGTTCCCTCTCTCTCTGGCTGTCTCTATCTCTGTCAAATAAATAAATAAAATCTTTTAAAAAATAAATAAATAAAAATGATGGTAAAATACATAAAATTTACCCTCATAACCATTTTTTTTCTTTTTTTAAGTAGGCTCCACACCCAGCATGGAGCCCAACTCCAAGCTTCAACTCAAAAGCCTGAGATCAAGACCTGAGCTGAGACAGAGTCAGACACTTAATCAACTGAGCCACCCAGGTGCCCCATCATCTTTTTTTTCTTTTTTTTAAAGATTTTATTTATTTATTTGACAGAGACAGACAGCCAGTTAAAGAGGGAACACAAGCAGGGGGAGTGGGAGAGGAAGAAGCAGGACCCTAGCAGAGAACCCTGATGTGGGACTTGATCCCAGAACGCCGGGATCACGCCCTGAGCCGAAGGCAGACGCTTAACGACTGCGCTACCCAGGCGCCCCTATCATCTTAACCATTTTTAAGTGTATAGTTCAATAGTGGTAAGTATATTCATTTTTGAGCAACTAATCTCTAGAACTTTTTCATCTTGCAAAACTGAAACTCTATACCTATTAAATAACTCCTCATTCTTGCCTCTCCCCACCTCCTGGTAACCACCACTCTATCTTGTTTCTATGAATTTAACTACTCTGGGTATAAGTAGGATCATATAGTATTTTTCCTCTTGTGCCTGGTTTATCTTAGCATAATGTCCTCAAGATTAATCTATATTGTAGCATATGTCAAAATTTCCTTCATTTTATAAGGTTCAGTATTTCATTATATGTATATACCGTATCCATACATTCATCATGGACACTTGGTTAACTTCCACCTCTTGGCTACTGTGAATAGTGCTATAAACACGGATGTATAAATCTCTTTAAGACCCTACTTACAATTCTTATGGATACACCCCAGAAGTGCAGAACTGAGAATTGATGGGTCATATGGTAATTTTTTTGGGGGGGAATCCTGTACTGTTTTCCTCAGCACCTGTAACACTTTACGTTCCCACCAACAGTCTATAGTGTTCCAGTTTCACCCCATCCTCACAACACTTTTTACTTTCTGTTATTTAACAGCAGGCATTCTAATGGGTGTGAGGTACTATGTCATTTAAAAAAATACCAAGCTCAGTTCCCAATCTTTGGAGATAAGGCTTACAAATATGTTTGCTTTTTAAATTTCCCTGCTGCTTGTGATGTGTATCCAGGATTAAGAACCACACTAAAATGAATTAACTTGGAGGTGATTATCAATCTTGTAATTTATTGCACTTCCTTACACTCTTCTCATGTTACACAAACATGAACTAGAACTCTTAATGTCACTAAGAACAAAGGAGATATTCTAGTGTTGCAACTGAAACTGGTTCCTACTGTTTTGTATTTATTTAAAGTTAGTCTATCTTTGGAGTGTCCCAATCACTATACCCTCCCCTCCTTCACAAAGATAACCACTATGATAGGGGCGCCTGGGTGGCACAGTGGTTAAGTGTCTGCCTTCGGCTCAGGGCGTGATCCTGGCGTTATGGGATCAAGCCCCACATCAGGCTCCTCCGCTATGAGCCTGCTTCTTCCTCTCCCACTCCTCCTGCTTGTGTTCCCTCTCTCTCTGGCTGTCTCTCTGTCAAATAAATAAATAAAATCTTAAAAAAAAAAAAAGATAACCACTATGATAAATTCTACCCCCTTAAATAGTTGACTGTTTTTGACCTTTACATATAGTATTTACTATGTATTACACTTCATCTGGCCTTGCATCAGTATTACGTTTGTGAGATTTAACTATGTTTTATTTGTTCATCTTCATTGCTGTACAATATTCTATGATTGAACTATATACCACAATCCATTCCTCTTGGGACTTCTGGGTTGTTTCCAGTGTTTGTTTTTTGATTGACAAATAACGCTGCCATGAACATGCTTGTAGTGAACATGTGAATGCATTATGTTGAGTACAAATCCAGAAGTGAAAATGTTGGGTCACAGGTTACGTGTGTTCAACTTTAGTAGATACCAGTTTTCCAAAATATCCCAATTTATATGTACAACAGAGCTCTGAGAATCCTACTTACTCCACATCCTTGTCAATATTTGGTATTATCCATGTGTTCCATTTCAGCCATTCTGGTGAGTGTATAATGGGATCTCATCATGATTTTATTTGTATTTCACTGAGGATTCATGATATGAGACACTTTTTTAATGTCTACTGGTCACATGAATATCTTCTTTGTCAATTGCCTGTTGAAGAGTTCCTACCCATTTTACTATTGGGTTATCAGCTATTACCTTATTTTTAGCTCTTCATATAGTCTGAACACAAAACCTTTGTTGGGTGTTTCAAGTATCTTCTCCATGCTTTTCCTTCACAATCTCATTTTAAGTAGGCATTCTTATCCCCTCTCCCCAATGCTAATCCATCAGCTATTACTCTGCTTCACTACTACCATGTTTGTCTACTTGTTTACTGTCTCCCAATCCTCCCTCCCCCGATTCCCAGAATGTAAACTCAATGTCAGCAGGGACCTTGTTTGTACTGATCCAGGACAGACTGAGGTCTTGTTTGACTAATGTCTAGGACAGAGCCTACATAGGCTGAATTAAAGTGTTCAGATTCAGTTTTACGTTAAAGATACAGCAGATGTGACTTTTTTTTTTATATCTGGAGAAACAGGGAGAGAAATCAAGAATGTTTTACTTTTAGGGACACCTGGGTGGCTCAGTCAGTTAAGTGTCTGCCTTCAAGTCAGGTCATGGTCCTAGGGTCCTGAGATTGAGTCCTTGCTCAGCAGGGAGCCTGCTTCTCCCTCTGCCTGTGGCTCCCCCTGCTTGTATACTCGCTCTCTCTCCAACAAATAAATAAATAAAATCTTTTAAAAAAAGAATTTTTTACTTTTAAATTAGGACCCTTTGCTCAGGAATTTACCTTCAAAAAAATGAATTACTTAATGCCTATCAATTAAAAAAATGCGTTTTCCAAACCTCATCAAAACCTCAATTCCACTATACCCTTTCACAGAGGATCTCAGTTTACAAGAGAAACCCTTTAAAAATTAACTTCCCTTAAGCTTATTTCCTATTCTATATTTTAGAGCCTCCCTTCTTTTCCATGAAGATCTTTCCCCTTCTCCAGAATCCTATTATTTCATTAGTTATTCCTTTATTTCCATTATTGAATGTTTCTTTTTATTAGGTTTAGGAAGGCTTTCCTCTAAGGATTATACAATACATAATTATATTTCCTGCTCCTCCTAACACTATTTTCTACACTTATTTTTGTAATTAATTTCTCCTGATATCTGTCTGTAGATATGTTCTAGTCAGTGTCTTAAATTTTTTCCTTAAAAACACCTTTCCACACAAAAACCTGCACACAGATGTTTATAGCAGCTTTATTCAAAAATTGCCAACACTTTAAAGCAACCAAGATGTCCTTCAGTAAGAGGATTGATAAACTGCAACAGCATCCAGACAATGGAATATTATTCAGTGCTAAAAAGAAATCAACCATCAAGCCATGAAAAGACATGGAGGAATCTTAAACGCATATTATGCAAAAAAAAGCCAATCTGAAAAGTCTACATACTGTATGATTCCAACTATACGACATTCTGGAAAAGACAAAACTAAGGAGACCACAAAAAGGTCAATGGTTGCCAGGAGCTGGGAAGAGGGAAGAATAGAAAGATGGAGCACAGAGGATATTTAGGGCAGTGAAAAGACTTAGTATTAGATCATAACGATGGATATATGCCATTATACATTTGCCCAAACCCCTAGAATGTACAACCCCCAGAATGAACTCTAACACAAACTAAGGTCTTTGGGTGATAATAAGCTATCATGGTAGGTTCATCCACCATAACAAATGTACCACTCTGGTGGGAGCTGTTGATAAAGTGGGAGGACAGCATGTGTGGGAGTTGGTAAGTATATGGGAAATCTCTGTATCCTTCTCCCAGTTTTGCAGTGAACCTAAAACTGCTCTAAAAAATAAGGACTTCGGGGTGCCTGGGTGGTACAGTCGGTTGTGTCTGACTCTTGGTTTCTGCTCAGGTCATGATCACAGGTCATAAGATTGAGCCCCGTGTCAGGTTCTGCGCTCAGCACAGAGTCTGCTTAAGATTCTCTCCCCCGCTGCCTCACCCCCCAAAACAAATAAACAAGGACTTAAAGAAAACACCTTTCCTGCTACATGCCTATTTACATTAAAAAAAAACCCAACCAACCAACCTTGGGTGCAAAAATTTTTTTAAAGGTCAAATACATCTACCTACTTTCTCCAACCCCCTTCTGAAACTGCTTATCCAAAGATCACTAACACCTTGAAATATCACAAAGCCCTCACTTATCTTCCTCAATTATCTTCCCAGACTTCTCTGTAGTATTTAAAATGGCTACCAACTTTTTAAAAATTGTTCTCCTTCTTTATATCCCATATGTCCTTAGCTATTCATACAACTTCCTCATATGTCCCTTATATTTCAACCCTACTTGTCCTTGTTTTCTTGCTTTGGTACATTGATCAAACATCTGCACAAAATTAGTCAAATCCCAAAATCAGATTTTTGTAGTACCCATAAAATAATACTAACTAGTAAAAACTTAGAATAGTATGTATTGGGGGGCACTTGACCGGCTCAGTTGGTAGAGCATGCTACTCTTGACAGGGGTTGTGGGTTTAAGCCTCATGTAGCATATACAGATTATTTAAAAATAAAATCTAAAGGGGCACCTGGGTGGCTCAGTGAGTTAAGCATCTGCCTTCGGCTTAGGTCATGATTTCAGGGTCCTGGGATCGCCCCATGTTGGGATCTCTGCTCAGTGGGGAGTCTGCTTCTCCTCTCCCTCTGCCCCTCCCCCTGCTTATGTTCACTCTCTCAAATAAATAATAAATTTTAAAAATCTAAAAAATAGGGGCACCTGGGTGGCTCAATCGTTAAGCTCAGGGTGTGATCCCGGCGTTCTGGGATCGAGCCCCACATCAGGCTCCTCCGCTGGAAGCCTGCTTCTTCCTCTCCCACTCCCCCTGCTTGTGTTCCCTCTCTCACTGGCTGTCTCTCTCTCTGTGTGTCAAATAAATAAATAAATAATCTTTTGTAAAAAAATCTAATAAATAAATAAATAAAGGGGAGCCTGGGTGGCTCAGTTGGTTCAGTGTCTGGCTCTTGATTTTGGCTCTGGTGATGATTTCGGATTTTGAGATTGAGCCCCGAGACAGGCTCTGTGCCCAGCACAGAGTCTGCCTGTCCCTCTTCCTCCCCTCCCCCACCCTATGCCCACACACTCTCACTCTCAAATAAATAAAGTCTTCTTAAATACAATATACACAGTACCTAAAAAGGCTTTTGGCCAAAAATATGTAACAAGATTTTCATGTAACAGAAAATTAAAGGGCTAGAGCTGCACTGTCCAATATGACGGGCTCTAGCCACATAGAACTATTTAACTTTAAATTAACCAAAATTACCAAAAATCAAAAACCCATCCACATTGACTACTGCATGGGACAGTGCAGCTATAGAGCACTGCCATCACTGCAGAAAAGTTCTGTGGGACAGTGCTAGAAAAAATGAAACAAAACCGTAAGAAAACAGACAGATGTAGAATATATAATATCCTATAAAACAAATGACCTAAAACAGGTAAAAAAAAAAAAAAAAAAGATATAAGACCACAAATGGCCTATCTTTTATAAAAAGATTATAAAAGAAAATGTGGAATAACTGCTCTGAATTAAGACTTAACTGAATTTATCATCCTAGATCAAATCTTGGTTTGAGATCAGTTATTAAAGACATTTTGTGGACAACTAGGGAAGTTTAGGGAATTGTTCATTTTGACAGGTGTGAGAATACATTACTAAAGGTATGAGAATAGTATGGTGATTATGTAAGAAAAAGATGTTTAAATGTATGCTCAAAAAATTTGATGTCAATGGTGACATCTATAAAACAGGTTTTAAATGGTTTAGGAGAAAAACCTATATACACAGTAAACATGGCAAAATATTGACAACTGTTGGAAGATATATAGATCTTTGTATCTTTTTCTATATGTTAAGAATTTTAAGCAACGAACTTATGGTACATTGGGGTTGAGGGCTGTAGATGGACTGACCATGAACAAGAGCTGTGATAATTATCACTGGGCACAAAAAAAAAAAAGTTAGTATTTGATAATCTGGTAACAATCTCAGGAGTATGCCCTGCATTCTTTGGCTAGAGCCCCTGGATACTAGTGTGAGGTGAAGCTCTCTAGTTCAGCAATAGAGGATTAGGAATTGCCCTCTTCATAAAATATTCTTTGTAATTACCCCAGTCTTTCTGTTCAACGAAATCTTGTTTCTTATTTAAAAACTTTTTTAAAAAGGAGTTTATGTGGCTTTTTATACTTGGTAAATTTCTATGTTAGTTGCCACCATTTTACTTTCTCTAAAGTCTTTCTTTTGTTATTTTTAACTCTTGTTCTTCACTATTAGAAAATGTTAATAAAACAGAAAATGCCAGCATAATGCTTCAGCAACACACCCCTCAAAAGATTTTCACCTTATTTGACATAATGGTGGGTCATAATCAGCTGAAAAGTGTCAGACTTTGTCATTCATTTAAGTGGACTGGTTACTTCAAGGTTTTCTCTAAAATAACTTACTTATACTCCAACATGATTAAATTATGGAGTTACAAGTATACAGGCAAATATACATAACTGGTAGCCTATCCTGTCTCTGTGAAAGTCCACTGTTGTTCTGAATGTTTATGGTGAGTTGTCATTTTATTGTTACTTTTGCTTTCACACACTTTTTTTTTAAATGTTTTTTTATTATATATGTTAGTCACCATTACAGTACATCCCCAGTTTCCGATGTAAAGTTTAATGATTCATTAGTTGAATATAACACCCAGTGCACCATGCAATACGTGCCCTCCTTACTACCCATCACCGGTCTATCCCATTCCCCCACCCCCCTCCCCTCTGAGGCCCTCAGTTTCACACACTTTTTACCCGTGGATACATTTCTACAAAGAAAGATAGCATGGGCAGATAAAATAAATCTAATGTTGATAAGAATTCAATGTTATAAACAACCACCACTAATAATTGTTCAATGTACCATAAATTAGGAAAAGTTCTGGTTTACTTTGATGAAGATAATCACATAATTAGCATCACCATGCCATATCATCCTATGGTTTCATGAGCAAATTGACTGAAAATCATATCTGTTTTGCCCACTCAATAGTTCTTCATAAAATAATCTTTTGCATTCTGGAGAAATTCTTAAAGATGAAATATTATTTATAGACTTGATAAAAATTAAGTATATTTGAATTTTAATATTAATGTAGTATGAATGGTATATAACAAAGCTTCCTTTCTCATTCTTTGTTTTTTTTTTTAAGATTTTATTTTTTAGAGAGAGAGGCAGAGGGAAAGGGAGACAGACAGAATCTTAAGCAGGCTCCACGCTCACCCTGGAGCCGGACATGGGGCTTGATCCGATGGCCCCGAGATCATGACCTGAGCTGAAACCAAGATGGAATGCTTAATCAACTGAGCCACCCAATCACCCCTCCTTTCTCATTCTTGTCCCCCAGCCAACTAGGACCCCTCTTAACTGTTAGCAATTTTTTATTTCTCTTTTTTGTTAATAATTTCTTGTGCATCTTTTTAGAAATGGTGTTTTTTACACTTAATTCATATGAGAAATTGTCCCAGGGCAGCCCCCTCTATTTTTAATGGCTGTCTAATATATCATCTTATGAACGCGGACATACAGATATTAAATACAATGTTGCAACAAATATCCTCAAAAATACATCACTGCATACATAGCCAATACCTATTGGATATATATTTTTTTTTGGCCAGGCCTACTGGATATATTTCTATTAATTTCTGGGACAGTGCTTTTAAATGTTGCTACACATGTAATTGCTCTCCATAGGTTATTCTAATTTATTGCCCTACCAACAGTGTACAAGAGTAAAAATTTAAACTTCTAAGAAAAAGGGGCACCTGGGTGGCACAGCGGTTAAGCGCCTGCCTTCGGCTCAGGGCGTGATCCCGGCGTTATGGGATCGAGCCCCACATCAGGCTCCTCCACTATGAGCCTGCTTCTTCCTCTCCCACTCCCCCTGCTTGTGTTCCCTCTCTCTCGCTGGCTGTCTCTATCTCTGTCGAATAAATAAAAAAAACAAAAACAAAACAAAAAAAAACTTCTAAGAAAAAAGTCTTTGAAATAGTTGTGAATATTTCAGTCATCCCTGACAAATACTTATAAAGATTTCTGTAAAATGCACACACAAGCAAAAACATGTTTTCTAAAATGTTACAAGAAACGTACAAATTCACTTTTAATTCAATGCACACAAAGACATATCAGGAAGACTAATCTCTTTGGCAGAGGTTTCACCCTTCCAAAAACACCAAGACCAACCAATTTCTTGAGTTTGCCAGGAAAAAAAATGTTTATATAAGTCCTCTATTATTAACTCAGTGATGCAAGTATTAAATTGTATTGCCCCACATACTGAAGTTTCAAGGAAACTTGAGCTGATTAAGAAACAAAAATGTAAATTAACATATCTTGAGCCTAGAGGCTTTAGAGAGTTGAATTTTGAGGTTCTGAATGAAGATTGTTAAAAGATATTTTCCATCATTTCAATAAATGGAAGAGAATAAGTTATTCAGCTATGTGGTGGCACTTCCGGTTGAACTTAAATAGATCTCACACATGCAGGGAAGCAGTACAGCATAGAATTAAAGAGTTTGGATTCTCGGGGTGCCTGGGTAGCTCAGTCAGTTAAGCATCTGACTTAGGCTCAGGCTGTGATCCTGGGATGGAGTCCTCCATCAGGCTCCCTGCTCAGTGGGGAGCTGCTTCTCCCTTTGCCCCTACCCCTGCTTGTGTGCTTCCACATGCACACACACACTCTCTCTCTCAAATAAATAAAATCTTTCAAAAAAAAAAAAGTATGGATTCTGAACACCAGATAGTTCTAGTGCTCAGAAAGGTCAAAAGCAATCCAACCAGTGTGAGCTCAAATACTCCAAATCCTGCATCATCAAACAAGCTGTCGCCAATTCAAGGGAGAAAATGGTTTCTTCAAAATAAAATCAGGCTTCACTTAAAGTCAAACAGATCATTTCTAGAAAATGTATATTCTTCACAATGATTCAATCTTCTCATCTACTCCTCCCTTCAGTCTAAGAATGGGACACCCTCACTGTCTAGAATTCCTTTCCCAGGTACTCTATACTCTAGATAAGGAGATAAAAAAGGTCCATCTCTCTTGCCTATATTGTCAACATTTCTATACTAGCTTACCCTCCATATACACTTTCTCAAGTCTCCTTAAAAATTCTTCTCTTGATCCTATCGTCTCCTTGTAGCCTCAGTCTTCCCTCTTCTGTACCTCACACCGGAGCATCCTAAAAAATGACATTGTCTTTACACCCCACCTCACAATCAACTTTTTCCCTGCCATTCCTCTGACAGCCCACTTACACTAAGGCTAATACTTACCATACTTAGTTGTTAAATGGATTCTTTTGAGTCTTATCTCACTTGACCTCTCAGCAACTTCTATCAGTAGACTATCATGACTCTCTTGAAACTCTTCTCTGGTTTCCAGGATACCGCTTTTTTCCAGATTCTATTTGTTCATTTATTACATACTTATAAAGCACCTACAATGGTGCCAAGCACTGAACTAGGAATTGGGGGGTACAATCTCTTTATATAGACTTATAAATAGGTAATTACAACAGGAGACATATAATTACTGCTTTGACAGAGATAGGAACAGGGTGCTAAGAGAGTCAATAGGAAGTTCAGAGGCTATCTCCTTCATAATCTCATCTTCTGCTAATCCATTAATATCCCTCAGGGTTCTTCCTTTGATTTTTTCTTTAACTCCATCAACCCACTCCCTGACTGTGGAATATAAATTTACATTTTCTTAATACTTAGGGTATTCCTATTTTCTATCCCCCAAACCACTTTTTTTTTCATTCAATCACTTGTTAACTCCCACCTCAACTGACACAACAGTGAGGTTTTGATTTTTGTTTAGTAATTTGCAATCACACTGTTCAACCCACTGCTGTTCACGATACACACATATATAGACCCCTTCCTTCTCATTAGACATAAATGTTGCTACTATCCCAATTCCCAACACTGTGCCAGCCACACTCAAAAATTTGCAGTTCTTCACTGTCCCACCCTACTTTGTGCTCACACGTGTCCACACTTTCGGAAAATTTTCTCTGGCTTACCAGAGCTCCTCCTGTCACTCTTTAGACTAACTTCTATTTGGCTTTCAAGACCCAGCTCAGTTATCCCCTCTACCCCAGAGGCCTCCCCCACCCCCTTCCACCCACCTGGATCCTTCCTACGAGTCCCAAAGTGTGATGTAAATACTTCATCTGAATTCTTAACCTAAGCCACCACCTTGAATACATGTCCAGGTTCTGCAGAACCCAGCAGAGGGTTAGGCATGTTCCAAGAGCTTAATAATGTTAGTTAAATAAATCAAGAGTGGGAATGTCCCTGTCCCAAATGATGATACCCAGAAAAAAACAACAAAAATGCCAGCTACAGCTAAAGCTCCGTACTTTCTCCTGCAGTCCCCAAACTACCGTACATACAGAGATCCACCAAACCTAGACCCAAGAAAACCACAAAGGCAGTGATGTTTTTCAAGATGGGGAGCAGGCAGCTGTATAACTGGAACCTCACGTCCTCGCCCCAACCTCATTCTTCCCACCCCTTCCTGGCAAGAAACCCCCAAGCATTTAAGTAAGAGAAAAGCCCAAAAACATGTTAAAAGGGTCCACTGGGGCAACAAGCTTGCAGTTTGAGGCCAAAGGACAGCAACTGGCAGCTCACCTGGGCAGCTAGGCACACACGGGGATGGACTCCCCAACTGCTCGCCGGTTGCAGTGTTGATGGGGGAGGGGAGAAGAGGGAAAAAAACGGTTCTTTCCGCTCAGCGTCGCACCGAGGACCCGGATCCCAAAGCAGTAGTCCACGCAGAGGCTGTGTCACGTCGTGCGTAAAAGGCCTTATCGGATCGTTCCCACCAGCTTGCACAAGATGAATTGGTGTGAGGCCGCAGGTCTTCGCCAACCGTCGCAGCCAGCTCTCGTCCTAATGGCGGCTGCCGCTAGCGGGCAGCAACAGGCGCCTTTATGGGAGACCGGCGGCGGGCAGCCTGCCCATTGGCCTGAGCGTGTCACGTGGCCAAGCCCGGAGCCGGCGGCCGCGAAGGTGCCTGAGGTCTCAGCAGGGCTACCAGGGCTTGGGCCGGGGTTGGTCTTTCACCGGGTGAGTGCCCTGTTGTGGAGCCGTTACTGAATGCCAGTTACGGTGCAGAGAGCGGAGGCGGGGGGTGGGGGGGGGTTAGGCCTAAGAACGCCACCCAGAAGGAGTTTACCATTAAATGAATTAGCTCGAGGTGGTTTTGGGGGTTCGTGAGTTTTGGCTTGCACTGTTTTCGTCGTTTTCATACTCTTCTCCAGTTCTCCCCAAAGCTCCCATCTCTCGCTCATAGTGAATGCTCAGTATTAGATAGCAGCTGAAGTTGGAGCCCACATGAGCTCATTGGGTTTAAAATGGCACTTAAGGGGCGCCTGGGTGGCACAGCGGTTAAGCGTCTGCCTTCGGCTCAGGGCGTGATCCCGGCGTTGTGGGATCGAGCCCCACATCAGGCTCCTCTGCTATGAGCCTGCTTCTTCCTCTCCCTCTCCCCCTGCTTGCATTCCCTCTCTCACTGGCTATCTCTATCTCTGTCGAATAAATAAATAAAATCTTAAAAAATAAATAAATAAAATGGCACTTAAGAGCATTTTCACAGCAGCCGCATAGATAGAGTGATTCAGGGTTTGAGAGTCTTGGCAACTACCTCCTTGTTATTTGTGGACGTGTATTAGAAGAATGTATTTAGCAGCAAAATTGTCTTTTGGATCCAATTGCAAACAACGTTTCTAAATTCTTAAAATTCATTCCTAGATGGATGAGTGGATGGAAGGATAGGTGGGGGAGGGAAAGACAAAAACAGCTGATGAACTGCTCAATAAACCCATCAAAAACCAGTCTATCTCCAGTTTCTTGAAGTGCAAATCTGGGGCCATGAGCAGCTTGGCAAGTCTTAATTTTGTTGCTTTTATGTGAGAGTCCAGGGGTTCACAAAGAAGCAGCACACTGCTAGAGGTCACATAAATAACTGGAGCGGCCGGCAGTTTCACGTTGGAAAGGCTCTCCTTACTTAAAACACCGAAAATGGCTTACTTTACCGGAAAAAGGACTAGAAGGCCTTTACTTCCAGGTAACCCAATAATCAAGGAATGTATGGAAGACTCAATAACACAGTGTACACTTTGGTTAGATTTGGTATTTGTGTTCATGTTTTTGTTTAAAATCTTATTAGGCAGGCAAAAACTAGGAACTAGGGTGTGATCTAGGTACTACTTAGGGTGTGGCCCGCACACTGTGAAAGGCTTAAGGGAAGTCAAATAAAAGGGAGGAATGACCCAGTGCAAATCTTGATCAGCGGTCAACGTTTTGGCTCTTCTTCTCCTGAGAACCAATGTTAAGGAGAAGTGCATACTCCACAGAGAAGCCCTGGTGATCTTTTAGAAAGCTAAATCTCATCATGTTAACACCCTTAAAACCTTGCAATTACTTTGCATTATTTTTAAGACAAAGATCAAAACCCTTAAGATGAGCTACAAAGTTCTGCTTGAATTATCTATATTCAGCTCCAACCACCCCTCCATTAATGCCCACATCTGTAGCCGCATTGACCTTTTACCTCTTCCCATTACCTGTTTTCCCCCGCTCCTCTCCCCTCTCTTCCCTTCTTCACCTCTCAGGGCTCCTATAACCGGCTCTTCTCTCCACTTCCCACGCTCAAGATCTCACCTCAATCTCAAAGTCTTTTCCTCAAGGAGGCCTCCGCTAGATTGGTCTTCCTCTTATACACTCTTAATTACAACATAGTTACATAGCACCTATTACAATTGTAATTATATAGCCAGGCATATATTTAATGTCTGTTTTCCCCACTACACAGTAAGCATCATGAATGCAAAGTATCAAAAACCTTTAAAGTGTATTGTCATTGAGTACATTATCCTTTGATCCTGCCAGGTTTTACAGATGGTGGCAAATCAAATTTGAATTAAGGGCATGGGTAGGGAGGAGGAGAGTGACAAAAACAAATTTGAGTTTTTAAAGAAACAAAATGGTTGTAAAATGGAGAATATGGAGAATGGGAAGTGGACTCCTGAAGATTAGCTGTTAGCTGTTAGCTTGGATGTAAAGATGATATGGTGTTTCTGGCTTGAGCATTTGCAGGAAGGCACTGTTTACTGGAAAGGGAATTGTAAGAGGGGAGCAAGTTTGACGGAGGGGGAAGATCACGAGTTCAGTTTTGAACATACTGAATTCAGGGTGCCGGTGAAATATCTGGATAGAGATTTTGAATAAGGAGTTTATTGTACAGCTCAAAATTTAGTCTAAGCTGAAGTTGGGAGAGGAGGGCAGGAAGGAAGTTAGAAGAGTGAAATCAGTTTGAAATAATTCTTGCAGAGAACAGGAGAAAAATCTAACTGGGAGAATGGCTTAGTAAGACATATTTGAATCAGTTAAGATGTGGACATTGGTGAGTGTTCATGGAGAAGTAAGGTAGTTGCTTTTCCCCAACACTGAGATTTGCCAGGGGATGTGTGACAGAGAGACAATAGAGAAAAGTAGCTTCTAAGATATTGGGAAAAAAGTGGCTGAAGATCAGTACAGTAAGACTAGGAATATCACAAGGATATTCTGTGACACATAAAAGTAGTTGTAATTAATTTTTTTTTTTTTAGAAAAGCATCAGAGAGTTCCATTTCAGTTTAAATCAATATATCACGGGAACATAGATGAAAGACATTTTAAAGTTTCCATCCTTCATTCTAGCATCAGATTCAACAAAAGGAAAAAAAGAAGATTCAACAAGAGGAAGCCTAACTTTCTGGTCTCCTATGGATTCGCAAGTGTCCCCAGAACTCAGTTAAAGAATTTAAATTTATGAATGGTTTTGTATAGGAATTTGGAGGCAATTTAATACATATAGACATAGAGGATAATTTATTACTAAAAATAAAAATATTTATGGGAATCCTGGGTGCCTCCGTCTATTGAGCGTCTGACTCGATTTCAGCTCAGATTGTGGTCTTAGGGTCATCAGATAGAGCCCTGCATTGGCCTCAGTGCTCAGTGGGGAGTCTACTTCTCTCCTTCTCCCTCTTCTTCTCCCTTTGTCCCTTTCCTCCCTCCCATTCATGCATGTGTGTGTGCTCTTTCTCTCTCAAATAAATAAAAAAATAAGTAAATCTTTAAAAAAATATATTTGTTACCTCCAGGTTGCTAAATCCAAAAGTCAGCTCTTGCTAGTACCTTCTTTCTCAATGTTGGAATTCTCCAGTGCTCAGTTCTTGGACCTTCTCCCTGTTGAAACACCCTTAGGAGCAGCACATACAGTCTCAAGGTGTATCTGCTCTTGGCTCCCAAATTTACATGTCTATCCTGAACCCTTTTCTTGAACTCCAGATTCATACATCCAACTGCCAACTGGATATCTCCATCTGGAAATCTAATGAGCACCTTAAATGTGGTGTTTATGTCCAAACCTGAGTTCCTGATATCCGCCTTCAAACTGCTCCGCCCACAGTCTTCCCTATCTCAGTAAATAGCAACTCCAATCTTAGGGTTACTCTGGCTAAAAATTTCAGCCATCCCCTGTCTCACATCTTACGGCCAATCAAGTTTAAAAGGAATTGATCATTAGCAAATCTCTGTGGCTATATTTTCTTTTTTTTCTGTCTTTTAAAGATTTTTATTTTTTAATTTGAGAGAATGAGCAGGGAGGAGGGGCAGAGAGAGAGAGAAAAACAGATTCCCTGCTGAGCAGGGAGCGGATGCCCGGCTCCATCCCAGGACCTAGAGATGTTGACCTAAGCCGAAGGCAGACGCTTAACTGACTGAGCCACCAGGCACGCCTGTGGGTACATTTTCAAAACCTATCCAGAATCCAGACTAGTCCAAGTCAGTATATATGTTTCATTGAGTTTATTGCAACAGGCCGATCTCCGTACTTCAGCTTCTCCCTTTGGCCTCCTTCAGTCTAACCTCAACACAGCAATAGAATGATCTTGGTAATCAATTCATGTTTCTCCACTCCTCAGAACTTTTCAGTGGCATCCCATTTCTCTCATAGTGAAAACCAAAGTCCTTGCAGTAATCTTCAAGTCTCTACATCATCTGCCTATTAGTTGACAAAGCATGAAAGAAGGCTTTGGTTCAAATAACATGTGCACTTACTTCAAGGGAAGGTAGGACTCGTGGTCCCAGTCTTGCTTCCTCCCTATACAATTTCATAGTTTAAAAATTTTACCTATTAGTTACCTTAGATATTGATATTTTTATTAGCAGACTTGCCATTCTTTTTTTAAAAAGTAAAATGAGTTTTTAAATTATTTTAACAATAAAATGTATAAAGGTTATCACTAGGTATAAGCTTGTAATTTCCTTTATCAAATTTAGTTATTTATTTATTTATTCAAGAAATAGCTTTAAATATAATTAAATATATATTCCTCATATGTAACTTAAATGTGTAGAAGATTTATATTTGGTTGTGAATGAATATGTATAGCAAACAATGAATTATCTTAATACAACAATTTCAAATAAAGGTTACAAATAATTTGGGGGAGGTGGGCAGTAAACATGGGCCCCATCTGTGAGGAAAGAAGGCATAAATTTTGCATAGTACTACCACAAAATGTGAGTTTATTTAATCAAATTAAGATTTATTTGTAAGATTCTGTCCCATTAACCCTGTCAATCAAGATTTTGTAAGAAATCAAATAACACTGGAAAACACTGAAAGTTAATTTTGCATCTAGAATGCTGGGACTATATGACGTAAAGAATTTCTGTCAGCATAAGAAATATAAATCAGGTATAGTAGGAAGTTATGGGGGAATGTCTCTGCGAAAGAGCTATAACCTAATTTGGAAGTCCTTAGAAGTTCCTAGCCCTCTTGAGTAACGCAGATGCCTATCTGTTTGGCCTTGATTGCATTTTCAGCCTCTTTATGAGAAGACACATTATGAAGGAGAGTCCATTTGCCCAAGTCTAGGTTCCTAAAGGGCTGAAGAGGGGTGTTGATGAGTCACACACTCCAAAATAAAAATGGAGGATCAAATCCCAATAGGGCTTCCAGTTTCTATCCCAGAAAAGAATCAGGAACTTATGGATTCCGACAATCCTTCACCTCTACCGGAATCAGTAACCCATTAACCCTTTCACCTTTTCACTCTCTCTCTGACGAATAAATAAATAAAATCTTCTAAACAAATGGTAAAATTATTTAATTAAAAAAATTGTATATAGCTAGATCTATGACTTCTTTGTATTTACCTGGAAATGCTGAGGTTTGCAGTAAAGTCAGAATCATTAATGCTTATGTTTCTTCTTTTTTTTTTTTTTAAGGATTTTTATTTGTAAGTAATCTCTACACTCAGCATGGGGCTTAGACTCACAACCCGAGATCAAGTGTTGCATGCTATACCGACTAAGCTAGACAAGCACCCCAAGAATACTTATATTTCTTTAAAAAATTGTTTGAATATAATTGACACACAATGTTACATTAGTTTCAGGTGTACAACATAATGATTCAACTCATCTCTATACCTTATGCTGGGTTTACTGCAAGTGTAGCTATCATCTATCATCATACAGCACTATTGCAGTAACAATGCTTATATTCCTTGATCCTAAGTTTTGCCAGAAAGTGAAGCAATTGAAATTATAAGTGATGAGAGAATGTGTTATAACTTATGATCTCTTAGGCTGCTAGAATAAACAAATCATCTCTTAAAAGTACAGTAAGGTAATATAGTTTCAGAGAGGTAATTAATGCTACTTACTTGATTAATTAATGCCTTTCACTTAATTAATGCCTTTCACGCTATTGTAATCAATGTTGTTGCTGTCTCTTTTATAAAAGTAAGTCTCCAATACAATAATTGTTGAAAAGGAACAGTTTTGTTACTTTTTCACTATAATCTATTTAACAAATACTTGGTTATAGAATCTAATTGGTGTATCTACCTTTTTATACTTTTGAATGGCATTCAAGGAACTTATTAATTCAATTTTTAAGGAATCTTAGAATCCCAGATGAGAAGTTTCAGCTTTAGGGCTTTGGATTGTGTCCCTGGGCTATGCCCATGCCAAAGTGGCTGTCCTAAGAACTTAGGGAGCCTCTAGCCAGGCCCTACAGGGAACTCTGCACAGAAAAACGAGGTCAGTAGCATGAAGAGCTCTGGGTTCTGAAGCAGTTGGAACAAGGTTTTATAACCTTTATAACCCAGTACTAGGTCCTTTTTAGGCTAAAAATCAGGGAAAGGGAAACTGAAAATGAGGTGTCCAGCTGGGAAGATGAAAAAGAGAAGGGCAAGGGACCAGAGTTACAAGAGGAAAAAGCAGGTCAACAAATTCAGGCAATAGGGAAAGAAGACGAATGCGATCAGAGAGAGAAAACTCCCTTTGAGGCCCTGGAGGTCATGCAGTTCTGAGTGAGGACCAGGTCCAAGGTGAATGGATGAAAAGCAGTAGAAATGAAAGTCTCTGAAGTTTAAGAGATTGAGAAACAGGGAGGGAAATTGTTCTGAGTAAGGAAGGGCCATCTCTGCTGCTCTGTTTCTAGCTGTATTCATTCATTTCCTTCTGTTCCTTCCTTTAGTTCACAAAGTAGACGAAAACCTTTAAAGAAGGTAGCTGATGGCATAGTCTAGTCTTTTCTTTAATAATGATTTTGCTTAACCTGGATTCTATGTTGAAATGCTACAAATCCTTAGGTGAAAGTGTGGGAAGCATTTCACCAGTATTGGGATGTGTCATGGACAGCAGCAATAAATAACGGAATCACAGCACCATAAAATTATTCCATGTTTGATTCTCTTTCACTCCTTATTGTTACCTGCAGGAGACTAGGTCAGTTTGCTGCTGATGTGTCTTGAATACAAGGCTCAAGCAATAGCATTTAAGATGTACCTAGGGGATTCTGATGTACAGGTCCATAGATAACCCTGACATAGATAAATCCAGTTTTTATGTGTGTATGATCAAGTATCCCATTAGTAAAAAAAATTTTAGCATCCACCCACAATAGTTATTTTAATAAGTGATATAATGAGAGTAATACATAAAACATGTTTGTTATTTTTTTAGATAATTTTTTCATTTTTTTTCTTAAATTTTTTTTTTGTTGTTGTAGTATAGTTGACACACAATATTACATTAGTTTCAGGTACAATGTAGTGATTTGACACCTCTATGTGTTATGCTATACTCAACACAAGTGTAACTACCATCTGTCACTACACAACATTATCACAATAGCATTGACTGTATCCCTATGCTGTATCTTTCACCTCTGTGTCTTATTCATTGCACAGCTGGAGGATGTACCTTCCACGCCCCTTCACCCCTTTTTGCCCATCCCCTCTATATCCCTCCCCTCTGGCAACTATCAGTTCTCGGTATTTATGGATCTGTTCCTCCTTTTTTGTTTGTTTGTTTCATTTTTTTTAGATTCCACGTATAAGCAAAATCATATGTTATTGGTTTTTTTCAGTCTGACTTATTTTACTTAGTATAATACCCTCTAGGTCCATCTGTGTTGTTGCAAATAGCTGGATCTCATTTGTTTTTTGTGGCTGGATCTCATTTGTTCTCTGTGTGTGTGTTTGTGTATCACATCTTCTTTGTTCATTTATCAGTGGACACTTGGGTTACTTCCATATCTTGGCTATTATAAGTAATGCTGCAGTAAACAGAGGGAAGCATGTATCTTTTCAAATTAGCATTTTCATTTTCTTTGGGTAAATACCCAGTAGTGTGATTCATAGGGTAGTTCTATTTTTAATTTTTTGAGGAACCGCCATACTGTTTTCCACAGTGGCTGCACCAGTTCGCATTCCTACCAACAGTGCACATAGTTACTTTTTTCTCCACATCCTTGCAAACACTTGTTATTTCTTGCCTATTAGATAACTAGCAATTCTGACAGGTTGAAGTTGAAATCTCATTGTGGTTTTAATTAGCATTTCCCTGATGAGTAGTGAAGTTGAGCGTCTTTTCGTCTTTTCATGTGTTTGTTGGCCATCTGCACTTCTTTTTTGGAAAAATGTCTGTTTGGTTCCCTTGCCCATTTTTTAATGGGATTATTTGGTTTTTTGGTGTTGAATTGCATAAGGTCTTTACATATTTTGAATATTAACCCCTTATTGAGTATATCATTTGCAAATATCCTCTCCCATTTGGTAGGTTGCCTTTTTGTTTTGTTGATGGTTTCTTTCCTGGGTGAAAACTTTTTATTTGGGTGTAGTCCCAGTAGCTTATTTTTGCTTTTGTTTCTCTGAAGAGACATATCTAGAAAAATGTTGTGAAGGTGGTGCCCAAAAGAGATTACTGCCTTTGTTATAAAGTTTATGGTTTCGGTCTCAGGTTTAAAGATCTAGTTCAGTTTATTTTGGTATTTGGTTTTAATGACGATTCTAGCTGATAAAGTTATCTCACCAAGATACAAAGATTCAAATGGAAATACACTGTTGTCTGCACTTACTAGGTATTGATACTTATTTTCAATTCAATAAACCAGTTTTTCAGTTTTTGTTAAGTCCTAGCTAGTAAAATTCTATCTTTCCTGATGTCAGTCAATGTTTTTTGTGAACTGGGAGATTTTGCGTTTTTAATATTTTTAACAAATAGATTCAAAACCCACTGAAATTTTTAAACAAATCATAAATTACATCTCCAAGTCTCCAAGTAATGCAGATGAGACTTCAGAGGTAACAGTTAAATCATTTTGGGGAACAAAACTACCAAATGGTGGAAACAGTTTTACACGTCCACTTTCAAAATGTTTTTCCCACAGCATCACATTCTTAAAAAGCAGATGTTTTCCTCTTCGTTCTATAACTACTTGTAATATCTAATCTGATTGCCATACTGTTTTTACTTGGAAAACTCATACTATGTCAGTTGTGTCATTTTCTTTTTGCTTCTGTTTATATTATTTTCAGTATGTGTCCTATTTGCAGGAAACTTTAAAAGTCCAACTAGATAATATGTGATATTTCTGACACCAACAACCAAGTTTCCAACAACAGCTGGGTTTCTGGTATTTAATTCAAGTCTGACACTGTCAGGAATTAGCACAGACCCAGCAGGTTAAGGGCTCAATTCTACAAGACTGCCCCCACTTCAGATGCTATTCACAAACAGGGTGCCCAGGCCACCCATAGTTCTGGTGATGGGTTTCCCCTCCTTAGATGCATAATTTGCTAGAATGCCTCACAGAACTAAGAAAAAAACATTTTTCTTATATTTAGAGGTTTATTATGAAGGATACAACTCAGGAACAGACAAGTGGAAGAGAAGCAGAGTAAGATTTGGGGTGGGGGGTAGGGGAAGCGTATACAGACCTTCCATGCCTTCTCCGGGCAGCCACCCTCCCAACACCTTGCTGTGTTGACCAGCCAGGAAGTACTCTATACCTTCTTGTTTAAGAGTTACTGAATTTAATCTCTAGTCCCTCTTCCTCCAGGAATCTTCCCCTTCCTGGAAGTCAGGGATGGGGCTGAAAGTTCCACCCTTCTAATTGATGTTTGTCTTTCTGGTGATGAGCTCACATTTTGAAGCTGTCTAGGGGCTTCCCCGTGAGCCACCTTTTTAGCATAAACTCAGGTGTGGTCAAAGGGGTTTATTGTGAATAACAAAAGACAGTCCTTTGCTTCTATCTGGAAATCCCAGGGGTTTTAGGAGCTCTGTGCCAGAATTGGAGAAAAAAACTAAAATATATCTACACACACACATACATATGTATATGTATTTTGTACCACATAATACTCTATATGGCTTTTAACCAGGACCATGAAAATTGCAACCATGGTGTGCTTAAAATGAACAATTGAGTAAGGGTGCTACTATTAGCTCCCACTTAAGTACGAGATGTCTCACTGTATCAGAGTTTCTAACTGCAAAGAACAGAATCTTTTCTGGCCAATTTAAGCAGGAGAAAGGCAGGATACCAGGAAGCTCACAGAATTGTTGAGAAGTCTAGTGAAACAGACTCAAAGCTGAACTTCAGGAATACTCCAAACCTGCTATGGAACTAGCTTGAAATGAAAACTGCTATCAACCGCCCCACTAAATTACTAGAGTTGCTCCCGCTCTCTTTCATGATGACCTGACACCATCAGGAACTAGACCTTGAAGTCTCTGCTGCCCGTCAAAGTTGGATGCCTCCTCTGTCGACTGTGCCATCAAGAATAGAAACTCCTTTCAGAGCCCAATTTCCTTCCTTGCTTACTCCTGAATCAACAAATCGAAGTCTGATGGTGTCACTAATTGGCAGAGCCATTGCACCTGCTGTGTATTTGAGCAAGTCAAATGGCCTCATAACGCAGGAATTTCTACCCATGTGGAAAGGCTAATGCAAATATGCTGGGCATCCACAAATATGATAAATGTTACTATATTCCTTATCTGTGTCAGTGTGTATATTAAATATTATTATAGTTTATTTTGCTTGATTAAAAAGCAGATGCCCTCCTAGCTCCACCACTGAAGCAGCTCTTCAGGCACGTGGAGTGTCTCGGTTGGGGCTCTGGGTCCCTCTGGCACCTTGGAGCCCCAACTGCCACAGCAGATGGAGACCAGGGATTGAGGCCAGAATGAGCTGTACGAATAGGAAGATACTTGCTGATGCTAAAAGCTGTTGTTGAAATATTGAGAGGTCATGACGATGCAGCAGGACCTCTTACTTAGGTCCATGGATCTAAACAAGTGAATGAATAGAGGTGATGAAGCAGTATTAAGAAGAAATCTAAGAATGAAGACACTAACTATAATCCACACAAATAATGTGTGGGAAAAAGACAAATCAGGGAATTGCACTAAGAAAACGAAGATTGTGTATGTTGCTGTAGAAACTTCCATTTCCTTTGACACTTAAAATGAGTGAGTACCAAGAATAAAAGTTCAGGTTGCTAACAGCAAAAGAAATGACCCTTATATAATATGTTAAAAAAAGCAGCATTCCCAGATTGGTATGATATGTTGTAACTACACCAAATGCTTCCTTGATGGATCCTTGAAGCACCTCAGCACAAAGGGCTTGGAAGCAAATCAGAATAAACTACAAGCACGTGACCAAAAATGGACATGTCAGCCCAGAGCAGGACTCCCATCCCAGGATCCTGGGATCATGACCTGAGCCAAAGGCAGATGCTTAACATACTGAGCTGCCCAGCTGCCCCTAGACCCCACTTATTTTATATAGTTCCCTGACACTAACATTTAAAGGCGAAGGTAGCACCAAATGCATAGTTAATGGTTATGGGCTATATTCCTGTCAAAATTGAGAAGCAGAAATTTAAGCCATTGTTAATAGTGAACATATAAGAAATTATAAGTAGTCTAGGTATCCACACTTCTGCCCAGCAAACTAAAATTTGGGGGTTTCTGTGAAAACCCCTGCCAACACCCTCAGTATAATTCCCTAGAATGACTTACAAAAGAAAAAACACTTTATTGATGCTTACCAGTTTATTATAAAGGATACAACTCAGGAACGCCCAAATTGAAAAGATGCATAGGCTAAGGTATTGGTGGCAGAGGGGAGTTTGTGTGCACAGACTTTGCATGCTCTCTCAGAGCATATCCCCCACCCCCAGCCCATCATTGTGTTTACCAACCTGGAAGGTCCTGGACCCCATCGTTTAGGGGCTTTTATCTAGGTTTCATTACATAGGCAGAAGGATTAAATCATTGGCCATTAGTGATTGAATTGGATCTCCTGGCTTCTCTCCCCTCCCTGGAGATCAGGGAGGTGGAGCTAGAAGTTCTAACTCTTTGGTTACCTGGGTGGATTTTCTGATGGCTAGCCCCCCATACCCCTGACCTGCTAAACATCATAGCTTAGCCTAGCCCACCTGCATGTGCTCCAAACACTTACATCAGCCTCCGGTTGGGTCAAAATCATCTAACACAAAACTTGTCTTATAATGTAAGTGTTAAATATCTTATGTAACTGATTGAATAATGATAGTGGAAACCAGGATGGTTGTATGGGTACAGTGTAGTTGTAGTTGTATCGGTTGTGCACCCTTGTGGTTGTGTGGCTGACTGATTGCTGTGACCCACTGCCCAGCATCATGAGAGACCATTGTATTGCCTAACACTAGCCTGGGGAAAGATCACAATTCAAATTTCGAAGTGTGTTTTCTACATATCACTTTTACATCATTGAAAAATTGTAAATTGAACCATCATAGGTCAGTGACCAAGTCTGTATATTGCGAAATGATCCCCACAATAAGTCTAGTTAACATCCATCACCATACATAGATAGAGAATTTTGTTTTCTTGTGATGAGTTTCTTCCAGTTCTAAAATTCTGTGAGACTCTAATCTAGGCATAGCTTCTTGACTTTTGGGTTTTGTCCTACCCCCAGGCCACCTCTCCTAGCCCCCGCCCCTGCCCTGTTTTCCCTGCCTCAGTTTCTGAGTGACTCGTGTCCCTCTGAAGCTCATACGTGAGCACATCCCTTTCTCCTACAAGCTGTGGCCTTGGCACCAGCTCCCCTTTGGTATTTATACGCTGCTTTGCGTTCTTTTATGTACGTGTGTTTTATCTCCTCAGATGTTTTATAAGTGCTTTTCATCCAAATTCAACTTGCCAGATGATCTGCCTGTAGTGGATGTTCAGTAAATATTTTCTGCATTGAAGAGCGTCTTTAGAATTTATACACCATTGTAACCAAAGTTTTTTGTTTGTTTGTTTGTTTGAGACAATACTGAGTAAAAATAGCTTTGGCTTTCCAGACTTAATTTATTTCAGTGTAAAGACGCTATGCATTCTTCCTCTATAACCCGCCCCCTTTGAGTTTCCGTAAAAGAGCTGTTTTTATAAACGTTTTAAGTAATTTATGTTCTTATGGGAACCATTTCTCCCCCGGCATTCCATTAAACTTGTCTGTCAGGTTATTTGGTATTTTATTTTGCTTGTCATAGGGTTACTCAGAATGATTAGGTCACTCCACTACCCAAAACCCTCCAATGCCTTCCTGTTGGACTCAAGAGATCCCAATGCCAAGTGTGAATTCCTAACCACAGCCTATACCAACCTGGCATCCCCACCACCTGTCTGGCCTTGTCACCTACCGCTCCCTTGCTCTCTGCTCCACTGGCCTCCTTGCTGTCCTTCAGTCACATCAAACTTATTCCACCTTCAGGATTTTGCACCTTCTGTTCTGTCAGCCTGAAGTACTTTTCCCCCCCAAATTTCAGCATGGTTTCCTCTTTTACGTTCTTGAGGTTTCTTACTGAGAGACTTTTCCTGATAACCCTATCTGAAGTAGAACAGGTCCTGCCTTGCCAGTCACTCTCCATTCTCCCTACTTTGCTTTGTTTCTTTTCATAGAACTCATTATCAGTTAACATATTTTATATTTATCCATTGATTGCCTCTGCCACTATGATGTAAGCACCATTGCAACCAGGAACTTTGGTTGGTTGCCTGTGGTAGCCCTGGCACAAAGTAGCCCCTGATAACTACTCTCACGTTAAATGACTGTATGCTGGGGACAAAAAAACAGATCTGACATGAAAAAATGTGATGTTGGACAGGTCATAAATTTTAGTTCAAGTACATTACTTAAGTCATTATGTATCTGATTACTGTTTTTTTCTCCTGCCTCAATGATATAACATTGATAGAGTCAATAAAAGTTGATGAAAAATTTGATAAATTGAGAGGATTGGTTCAAAGTTTCTAAAAATATCAATAAGTTTCATTCCATCGATTAGTTTAATCTCAATATTAGAAGTAAATTAAAATAATTTCTTTATTTGGCCACTAGGTGGCAGAAAAGACACACATACTTGGCAAATGGGGGCATTTTCTCAGGTTCACCCTTTGGGAGCGGTACTATTAATCCCTTATAGGGGCGCAGTACTTTCACAAACAATGCCTCCTGGTGCCCCTGTGAAGTAGGGACGACAGGCATTTTTTCTGTTAATTTTTAATCTGTTTTCATTTTTAAGCAGGAAAACCGAGGCTTGAGTTTGAGAGATTTGTTGGAGTAAACAGCAGAGCTTGAACTAGAACCTCTGGGCCCCGTAGTCCAGGTCTCTTCTCACGGTTTCACTCAAATTGGGGAAGGTGACCTCCCTGGAAATTTGCGTTTTGGTCTAAACTTGCCCTGGTGAAAAAGTCTGAAAATACAAACCCTTTTTAGCTTTAAAAAAGTAAACAGACCATAAAAGCTTTCCAACCTCCACTTTTGACCTGAGATAGATTCTGAAATGCATCTTTTTGGATCTTCCCAAACTTCAAAATATGTTGGGGGGAAAATTGTTGAAGTTACGAAGCTTCCACACTATGTCAGCAGACAGTCTCAGTGGCTAGCAGGGTGCCTGGTCACACGACTACTTGTGCCTGAGTCTTGGAAGTTTCTGCCTCTTAAATGGTTGAGTGCTTTCGGGTGTGTTTTATGTGAAGAGCTGGTGTGTGCTATCCGCATTAGTATTAATGAGAACCGCACGTGCCCTGAGCCTCGGGTGGATCAAATAATTGCTCTTAGGTTTTCTAGGTTACCGTAAACAACCTATTGGTGTATTTTTAGCTTAGATTTTTATTGGCAGAATCATGATTTAACATGGGTGCCCGGCTGGCTCAGTGGGTGGAGCGTGCGGCTCTTGGTCTGAGGTCGTGAGTTCTAGCTCCTTGTTGGGTGTAGAGATTGCTTAAAAAATAAAATAAAATCTTTGGGGCTCCCGGGTGGCTCTGTCAGTTAAGCGTCTGACTCTTGATCTCAGCTCAGGTCTTGACCTCAGGGTCATGAGTTCAAGCCCCATGTTGGGCTCTATGCTGGGTGTGGATCCTATTTCAAAATAAATAAAATCTTACCAAAAAAAAATGTGACGTAACAAAGTTTACTTCATTAATTGTACCTTGCTGCAGTGCACTGTGGCATATTAGAGACAACTTGGGCTTGGTGGTTCAGTTCTGGGGTGTGGTCCTCATTTACCTACTCAGGGGTTGTGTGACTTTCAGCAAGTGATCCAGCCCCTCTGAACTTCACTGTCCTCATGTGAAAAACAAATACAATAATACCTACCTAATGGGGTTGGTACATGGGTGGAATGATTATGAAAAGGCTTATAAACTAAAATCCCTGTGTGTTAAGGTATGGTATGTGTAAGGTGATTGTGATAATCCCAGAGGCGGGGGAAAGCAACGTTTGTTATTTTTGAACTGGAGGTCCTGGGCTTTGTCATTACTAGCTGTTGGGTTACTTTATTCAGATTGCTAAACCTTCATTTTCCTGCTGGGAAAAAAAAATGAAGTAACCAGCAGCTCATGTATTGAGGGCTTTCTCAGCACCCAGCACTTTTCTGCATCCCTCCTATAATAACTATCTCAATGTCTACATCCTTCTGAAGTGAATTTGTTAAAATGGATTGAATGTTAAAATCTTGGCATCTTAAAGCTAAAGGAGGCTTCAAATAATATGGTCCAAACCCTTATTTTACACAGGAAGAAAATAAACTGAGAGGTAAGGTGAAGTACCCCAGGTCACGTGACTAGTTGTGGACAGAACTGAGACTAGAGAATAGCCAGTAGCTGGCTGACTTCTGGGCATTGCATTGTCTCAATTTCTGTGTCAGTTCGAAGAAGTGTAAAACAGAGAGTTACTCTTTTAGTCCAGTTGGAGGCATAAGCAAGAATCACTTGAAACAGTGAAATTGTGGTACAGAGCAGCTAGAAGAGAAACAGAGGTGGGAGAGAATAATGTGGGTGGAGGTGATGTCAGGAGGGTTTCCTGGAGGAGGAGAGATTTCAACTGGGCTAGAAAAACAACCAAGATGTAGTAAGCAGAAGGAGGGAATCACATTCCCGATGGAGAAAATGGCATGAATCAAAGTGGGAAGATAAGAAGACAGAATTCTGTAGGAGCTGGAGCTTTCCACTAAGAAGTGGCAGATGAGGCAGGATAGGCAGCACATGGGGACCAGAGGCCAGGGACCAGGGATACCAGCCAAGTTTTATTCTTAATTCTATAGCCAATGGGAACCATTAATTAACTCAGTCATTTGTTTAACAAATTGTTTATTCGGCATCTACCATGTGCTCAGCCAATCTCTAGATATATAGTGCTGAATAAGAGGGGCTTGGTTCCTCCCTCTGTGGGGTTCAGTCTCGTGTGAAGAGATGGCTACTAAACCGGGAAATGAATTACAGATGGAGAAATGCTGTGGAAGTCATGGTCAGGGTAGCAGAGAACACCTTACACAGGGCAGCCAGACACAGCTTCTCTGACCAATCAGTGGGAGGCCCACGTGGCTAGAACACTGTTAGTAGAAGGGGCTGGAGGAATGGCTGGGGAAGGGAGCGGGGACTGGATAAGGCTGGGTTTTGTACTAAGTGCAAAGGGAGTTCTAAGTGCATTGGAAGTTTTTAAGCAGGTGAGTGATACGGTCTGTTGCATATATTTAAGAAGCTACTTCATAGGGAATGAACTGTGGAGGAGGGCGCCAGGAGTAGAAGCCGGAGACCAGTGCTGCTAGGGGGCCATTGCAGAAATTCCCGAGAGGCACAAAGTACCTTGACTGGGGTAAAGTAAAGCAGCGGCGCATAGCATCTTCACAGCAATGAAGATCGATGGCTGAGAGATAACAGATTGAAGATATGTTCTCCAGGACTTATGGACGAATTGGCTGTGAAGGGTAATGGAGAATGTGGGGGTTGAATAATGCCCCCCCTTCCAAAGATATGTCTATGTCTCTCCGTTGCCCCTCAGATTCCTCCCCTCTCTGCCATGGCCTGGAAGCTCACCATCAGATCTCCTTCCCTCACCCTCTGGGGTACTGCTGATGGAATCTGAGCTGACTGACTCCTCCAGAATGAGAAGAAAAGTGGAGGAAACACTAGCGACACAGAAGGTGGCTTCCCATGACTGTGAGAGAAAATATGTTGCATGGAATTTGCAGCGTTTTAAGAGCTGTTCTGGAGTTTCTGCTTTGTCGAAGGTGATGGTTACTTTCACTGGCCTGTGGATAGTACCTTCTCTTGTTGCCATTGCTCCCATCCTCCATGTAGCACCGTCCCCACTGTGACTCTCCTGCAGCAGAAACACTGAGAGAGAACCCCCCCACCCCCACCTAGCCAGACGCCCTGCATCCCTCCCCCTGCCCCAGACCCTCCTGCTAGTGAGGATTTCAACATGCAAACACCCTTCTCTGCCCTGCAGTGACTTCCCACTGCTCCTTGGATAAGAAACGATAAAGCTTTTCTTGATCTAACTATTGCCCATGTTTCTGGCTTCATCTCCTCTTTAATCATCGCAACTGAGATCCAGCTGCACTGATATTCATTCGGTTTCTCCAGCTCCCCAAGCCCCCTCCTTTCTGCTCCCTGAGTCTGGAATACTTTCCCTCCCCCATCCTCCCATCCCCACTCCCCACCTACCTCCTGTATACACACTTCATTAGGGAAGCCTATCCTGATATTTCCCCTTTCCCACTGTATCAAAATCTCCCTATTTTCTCAGCCTTATGGCATTGTGTACTTTTTCTGCCTAGTCCTTATGATAGTTATAAGTTATACATATATTTGTTATATATACATTTGGGGGTGTATATTTTAATATATATAATATATATAATTTATATATAATATATATAATATATATATATACACAGACACATAATGTTACCTATCAGTTTCCACTTAAGAACATCAATTCCCACACGCAGTAGAAGGAGACAGTCTTGCAGACTCCAGGAGAAATGCTGTTGCTTTTGTGAGAGCAACCAGTGGGACTGATATCTCTGTGACTGTCATTTATGAATAAAGAGGAAGCTCAGGGAAGGGTGATGTCCCTGCCAGCATACAGAGCCAACCCTCACCCCGACACTCACACCTTAATAATGTGCATGGTTATTTGACGGTATGTTTGGCTTCCCTAGAAGAAGAAAGATGATAACCAAACTCAGTTACTGCAAATAAAAAGGAGAATACAGGGGCTAAGCTTGATAAAATTACCAAAAAACATAAATTTAGGAGAAGAGTCAGTAACGTGTCTCAAACATAGTTCAAATGTGGTTTCTTTTGAATATTAAGTCCCCAATACATGGCTCTAGTCTTCAGAGTGATGAAAATATGGCGTACATCTGTACATTTGTTTTCTCATGGCTTGTGTTTAATTATCCACAAAGAAAAAAATTCACAAAATGTTTCATGTTCTTCTCTTTTAACTGCCAAACAGGAACTTTTGAGACTGACAGAGTTGGTTGCGATCCCTTTGAAAGTTTTATTAACATAGACGGAATATGTTTTTAATCTTTTGTATTTTGATCACTAAAATGTATTTTCTATGATTTGTTCATGCTTGCTTCTACCATATTTTAAGTTAACAACGAGTCAGCAGTTTTACGTTGTAAAATATATTGGGCTTTTTTTTTTTTTAACGCAGAGCTATGATGATTGATGAACAAACTAAGTATTAAATCGGAGGACTCTTTGTCTAGGACAGAAAGGAAGTCTTCGGACTCTTTGAGAGATTAGTATCTACACTCATTTAATGTAAACATCAGAGACATCCCGCTGTGAACATATTTCTTTCCTCCAAAAAATAATGCTGTATACGGTTGCTGTATTTTCTAGGTATTTCCAGGCATTTATAGATGTAGAAATATAAATAAATGAAAGTGCTTACTTTTTTGTTTTAATTGATATTTGGGGTGGGCAAACTTAAAGCAGGAAGTGTTTTGAGTAGATTACTTTTATTTTTATTTTTATTTTTTTAACATGGAGCTTCAACTTATGACCCTGAGATCAAGACCTAAGCTGAGATCAAGAGTCGGTCCCTTATCCAACTGAGCCACCCAGGCACCCCTGGAGTAGAGTACTTCTATTTCATTTTATTTTATCGTATTTTATTAAAGATGTATTTATTTACTTAAGAGAAAGAGTATGCTCGTGTGAGTGGGGGGAGGGGCAGAGGGAGAGAGAGAACCCCAAGCAGACTCTTCACTGCGGGGGAGCCCAATGGGGGGTTCGATCTCACGATCCCAAGATTATGACCTGAGCCGGAACCAAGAGTCAGACGCTCAACTGACTGAGCCACCCAGGCTCATAAAAACATAAAAGTGTGCAGAGAAAATATTGAATGCTTACTACAGCTAATCTTGGATCATAATTGTCTTTGTTATTCTTATTTTTCAAAGCTTCATTCCAGTTTCACAGATCTCATTGTTTGTGGTCTATTTAAAGTGTTTGGAGCATAAATAACTGGCTTCTTATCAGTAGTTGCCTGAACAGAAAAACTAAGATGTCTTGTCTTTGAGGTGACTCTGTAGGAAGAATTTATCTCAAACAAAATAGAATTCTGCTTTCAACAGTCTCATGACATGTAGGTGGTTGTACTGCAATGGCCCAAACAAGAAGATACTTGAGTAAAAATAAAGGTCAAAACATTTTATTGAAATAAGGGAATCTCATCTTTTTTTAACAAAAAGTTTATTTTTAATTAGTGATTTGGACCTTTAGAGTTAAAACCTCAGATCCTCATTTTTTCTTGTTATTGTTAAAATTGCACTATAATCTGTACATGACATAAATGTATAAAATGAACAAGCAAAAAACCCCAGTACTTGACCAGATGTTGTCTGTGTGACTAGGTTTTACAGAGATGTGAACCCTCCGAGGATTGAAGAGAATGCTTAGAAACGGAGAGTTACCCAACTACTTCTGAACATCAGGTGATCTGAGATGGGAGCCCTGATGCATTCATAAAGAACCATGTTCCACCATCCTTTTGTTCACTAACTGAGCAGGTATTATAGGGCTTCCCACATGCCAGGCACTGCTGATGGTATTGATACAGAAGTGAACTGAAGAGTTGGCCTTGTGGAGCTTTTATTCTGATAGGTGGAAGTGAAATGCTTAACATTTAACTACATCTCAATCTAAGAGTGAATCACATGCAGTCAAAATATTCTCCAGATCTTCATCATAGATTGAGTTCAAAAACACCGATGGAGGGTCACCTGGGTGGCCCAGTCGGTCCAACTCTTGATTTGGGCTCAAATCATGACCTCAGGGTTGTGGGATGGAGCTCCCCTGTCAGGCTTCCAGCTCAATGGGGAGTCTTCTTGAGATTCTCTCTCTCTCTCTCCTTCTAACTGACCCTCCTCCTGCTTGTACACTCTCTTCTCTCAAAATAAATAAATCTTTAAAAATATATCAACACCTATGGAATAAATGTATCATGATGTATTATTTTTCTTGATTTAAAAAAGTATGAAAGTTTATCATGTTAGCTCAAAATTTACCATATATAAGTGATTGCTTTCTCTGTGATTAAACCTGTATACATCTCCTTAGAAAAGTATGCTTTTTCTCTGTGTTTTACAAAGGAGAGACAAGAGTTTAAGATTTATCCAACTAGTCAGTGGCAGAGCTGATAATAGATTTTGATGTTTTGTTACCCTTCGATCTCATTAGTCCCTTTATCTTAAACTTAGAACCTTGTCAGTGACTTGTTTTGAATCAGAGGGTAAGGACTGACTTTACATTTAGATTGCCTTTTGAATCCAAAATAGAAATAATAATCAACATGTAAATTAGGGTCTAACAGATTCTTAAGGTAACTCCTGGAGTGCTGATGAAGTGCTTACTGTGCTCGGTATTTCCCATGGGGTGTGTCATTTAATGTTCACAGCAACAATTACTAACCCTGTTCTCGCAGCTGAGGGCACTGAGGTTTAGAGAAATTCAGTGGCCCATGGTAGATCAGGATTCAAACTTGAGATTGTTGTGTGCTAGAACCCAGACTTCTAACCCATTTCTTCAATAAATGTCATCAGAAGGAAGTGGTAAAGAGGGGTGGGGAGAAGAGGGCCAATGAGGGAGCATGGTTTAATCTGGGACAACATCACAGGTGCTAAGAGGACTTCTTACCTTGTAGCAAGGACCCTAGTAGGAGGCACACTGTAGTGGGCTGCCCCTCTCTTTCCCCTTGGATTCACTGATCTAACTCAAGGGGACCTAAAGAAGGAAACGTCACCTGGAGACTTGCTGTTGTAAGTGGGGTGAGGGTCTGCAGTGGGTTTTCCCCGGAAGGAAACAGAAAGCAGTAGTTCTCTGCTTGAGCCGTGAGCATTTCCTAAATACACCAGTGGAGGAACAAAGCATGGTTCCCTCACACTTGTTCAGCAAGGTGGAAGTTGGCAGAGTAAATGCTGGCTAAAAATACATGTTGGGGACAGTATCTTCTTTTTTTTGTAACTTTTCAGGGCTTTTTAGTCATTCACTTGAATAGTTTCTGAGCACCTGGTGTATAAATGGCTCTATGCTAGGCAAAGTGGGGGAGATGAAGGCATACTTTGCAGGAAAGTGGAAGTCAAAAGAGAAGGCTACAACAGAGTGAATCTTAACCAAAATCTAAATGGATTTAAAATCTAAATAGGGGCACCTGGGTGGCTCAGTTGGTTAACCGTCAGACGCGATTTCTGCTCAGATCATGATCTCAGGGTTGTGAGATGGAGCCCAGCGACAATGACGACAGGCTTCGTGCTCAGTGGGGAGTCTGGGACTCTCTCTCTCCCTCTCCCTCTGCCCACTTCCCCCACGCTGTCTCTCTTTCTCTCTCTCTAAAATAATTACATAAATATTTTAAAAAATAAAAAAATAAAAATCTAAATAAAACATGGAAGAGGGAGTTTACAATGAAATTAAAATGTTAAGAGAAGAAACTCCACAATTTAAACACAAATCTAATATAGAATTATACACAGTAGAATAAATATCTATCTTAATTGTATTATTATTGTATTATTTATTTATTTTCACATTTGGTTGTATAGACATCATCACTAAAAGTCAGTGAGGTTACATTAGACCATATTTAGGTAAATTGGAAGGGTAGAGCTAAGGTACTGAAACTCTCATGATAGAACTTAGTAAATATTTTGAGAATACTAGAGGAAAAATTAGATTTTCATAAAGTGATACTAGTTACTTGCCATGTTTGATAAGGCATATAATGTCCATTCTCCTTCAGAAGGGCTCTGGAGATGTAACAAAAAAAGTCTTGATGTTCAACTCATGAGTTGCAAAAGCTTTCCTCATTGCAATATTTCATTTCTAAGGTACCAGTTTATTACATATTCATTAATAAGTTGATGTTTGAATGTGATGCCTTCCAGATGAGATTTTTTTAATGTAGTATCCTGGTGGTTTAGGAAGGCACTCTACATTGGATTGATAATAAGGTGTCAAATTTTGGGCACGTCACTCTTGGGAGGATATCTTTTGAAGGTTCATCTCATTCTTTTTCGTGTTTCCATTGCAAAGGGTGACTGCATTTGTCTAACTTCTTCCCCATATTCTGTGACTATTCCCTATTTGGATTGTATCAGAGAGTTTATATATATAGCATGGATTTCTTTCTGATTTTTAAAAAAGTTATATCATGGGACTTATGTAAATATTTTCCTTTTCTCTCTCCCTGATCATAAACTTGCCCTCACTCCTGGATTTGGAACATAACCAAGCTGAAAGATGAGATCATGTTTGCAGAACAAAGTGAGGTCTCAGCAAGAATCTTCTAATTTGAGAGGCATCAGTATTTTATGAACTTGTGTACCAAAATACTGGAGATGAAATCAGGAGTTTAAAAGTTATTTTCATCATTGAGGCTAAACAAAGATAATAGGGTTTTCCTTCTTGCACTGTGCGTGTGTGTGTGTGTGTGTGTGTGTGTGTGTGTATTCAAAATGACTAATTTTCCCTTGCAAATATAATCGTTTCACTTGGAAAAATGGACTCAATAGTCATTTGCTAATGCAAGTAATGCTAATGTCTTCCTTTTGTTTTATTTTTGGTATTATGTAAATTGATTATAGAATGTTAACTCTTTTGTTCTTATTTTGTTGGCTAAATTTTAGACTATTATTTATTAATTGCCCAATGTGCTTTCTTAATATGGGGAAATTTTTCTTTTGTTTTTTTCATGTAATTGTACACGATTATTATTTATTAACAGTCTTATTTGCTTTTGCAATATGGAAAAATAATTTCCTCTTTTTTTCATGTAATTACATACATACTGTATTGCTTAGGATGCAGAACATATGAGGATAACAAATTCTTTTTTTTTTTTTTGGCAGATGTTTACCACATGTGGAGCTTAGCATGAAGAATCAGCATGAGTCAAGAATATCCCACCCCAATACCCTTTGAAACATTTTTATGTGGTTCCATGAAATGGTGTATATTTAATAAATGCCACGATGGCCTTGCTGAGGTTCTTGTTTACAGACAATCCAACTGAAACTATCTGCTGTGGTCATCTCTGGTCTTTACCTACTCACTCTACCATCCTCCTTTGTCAGGAATCAGATCTTGATTTTCTTTTGGAAAATCTCCTCTCCCTAGGCCATGTGGTCCTAGTGAGATTACCACAGTGCCCCACCTACTCTGAACTAATAACCGTCTTTTCTAAGATTTGTTTCTCTAAAATTTATAGCTGCTAGGAGAGAGAGGAGTTCCTTTTCTCTTTGCTGTCAAGCTGAAAGAACCACATAAGCCTTAAGCTTATAGTCCTAACCCCAGGCTTCATGGAAGAAGCTCTCTGCAGAATGATGCCAACACATGGAGGGAACAAGAGCTCTGGCAACATTTAGCACCATCTGAAGTTAAACCAACCCTTTAACTTTCCACTTGCTGGAGCCAATACATTCCCTTTTTCTTAAGCTCATTCGAGTTGAATTTCTGTAACTTTTAACCAAAAGAGCTTTGGATATTGCTTTCC
Source organism: Ailuropoda melanoleuca (assembly GCF_002007445.2). Taxonomy (NCBI): domain Eukaryota; kingdom Metazoa; phylum Chordata; class Mammalia; order Carnivora; family Ursidae; genus Ailuropoda; species Ailuropoda melanoleuca. The sequence goes on along the minus strand of NC_048219.1, from coordinate 61,981,947 downwards.
ATCTAGAGGTGAGAATGATCAACTCAATACAAGCAAAAGTAACTCATCAACAGTTCTGAGTAATAGAAAATCTTATCAAAATTTCTTTTGGATAAGTAGTAAGTTTTTGTTGGTTTGGAATACTAAATTTAGAAAGCTCAAATAACTAACATTTTCCTGTACCCTAGAGACAAGTATTAAATAAACTAACTGATCCTGAGGATTATTCAAATATGTAATTCCAAGTTATGTCAGAGTGTCATTATAGATTCAACTTAATCACCTACATTTTCAACATTAATAGGATTATTCTATAGGAATTGATGCCAAGAGAAATGATCCCAGGGCTCTGTGCTAATAATAGTTACAATGTATTGGCACATTTTATGTGCCAGGAAGTGTGCAAAGCCTGTCATTATTTTATATTTAATTCTCACAGGAATCCTAAAAGGTAGATGTTATTATTTCCCTCTTACAGGTAAGGAATCTTAGAGAGATTCAGCAGTATGCTCAAGTTTACACAGCTAGCAAATAGTAGAACCGAAATCTAAGCCCATGTCCTTCTGATTTCAAAGCCTAGGCTTTTAACCACTGTTCTCTCTTTAAGTTTCCAAAGTTCATAAGAATTATCAAGTTTTTCAACATATTTTGGAGATGTTTCTGGACATATCTATATGTAATTATATATAATATATGTACTTTATAGTAGATATTTATATAAGTTGTTATGAACTTATAAATATAAATTATATACATATATGTATATTTTTATATCTACTATGAACCAGATATAAGAGTTCGTAATTCACATGGGACTCTTACTACTTTTTTTTTTTTTTAAGATTTTATTCATTTATTTGACAGAGAGAGACAGCGAGAGAGGGAGCACAAGCAAGGGGAGTGTGAGAGGGAGAAGCAGGCTTCCCGCCGAGCAGGGAGCCCCATGTGGGCCTTGATCCCAGGACTCTGGGATCGTGACCTGAGCTGAAGGCAGACGCTTAAAGGCTGAGCCACCCAGGCGCCCCTGGGACTCTTAGTTCAAAACTTTTATGGATAAATCATGATTTGCCATCAGCAATTCAATATCTGAATTTTATTTAATTAATTTATTTAGTTATATAGTATCTAAATTTTAGTTTCTTTCTCTTATGAGAAAAAGAGGCCTAGGCTGGCATAGGAAAAATAAAAACAACTGAGGTAACCCATCCAGCAGACTGGCAGCATAACCTGGGGTTGCTGCTTTTTCTAAAAATGTACAAAGCCTCAGTAATCTTGGAAGTCTTGGAAAGCATCTCTGCTGATCTAATGAGATCCTAGGCATAGCAGGCAGGAAGGGCATGGAGAGAGCCTGGTACTGGTCCTCATCTATAACCTTCTTTCATGAGCCAAGTCTCTCGTGTGGATGTGTGCTGCTGACCCCCGTCATCTGGAGGTTCGACAATAACGTGTTTTTGGGTCAACTCTTCATAACTGGGAGCTGTGCTGGCATTGCATGTTTGTTTGGAATTCCCATGCAGCGACTAAGTCCAAAACGTAATTAATTAAGCTCTTATTTGAAAGAAAAAAAAAAGGTGTTCTGTGTATTTAGTGACCCCAGAAAGATTTGAAAAAATATTTTCAAAACTAAACTAATCCAAATAGAACTGTGTTTTCTAATGGAGGAGTGAAAAGAGGTAGGGATTTGAAAAGAGCACACTTGGCTTGGAATTTCCACTAACCACTTATTATATATGTTTTTGGACAGATAATTTGTACCTCAGTTTTTCAGTAATTATATTTAGCCCAAAAGGATGTTGGGAAGATTAAATAAAATAACATGCTTGCTGGTACTTTGTGAGTTTTAAAGCACTAGTACTATTATTACAGACCCTCCTAACATTATGGATAGAAAAACTTGCCAGAAATCTCTTGACTATCAGGGAAACACACACCATTCAGTCTAATATGGCTATTTCTATAAATTTTCAAACACAGTTGGAAAAGTCAGCTCAATATCTTTAAATGTAATACAGTATACAATAGTGTTTGTAATGTTCAAATGTTTACCATGCTGTTATTTAAACAAATAGCTGATTCAGATCCTTGTAATCTTAATCATATAAAAGATCAAATGATTACAAAAATGACTCACTTGTTTCATTCTGATTTTTAAAGGTAGTTTACCTTAATTGAGTATTTGTAATTTTGGTTCTTACTGTGATTTCCTTTTATACTGGAGAAACTACTTATTTTTCTTTGGAGCCCATTTGTATGTGTTCCAGGTAATCAAATATTTGGATTAATGAAGAGTTGTTATGTATTTTTTCATAGAATAAAAGCCAGTAAAAATACACCTAATAACTATCTACCTAAGACTATTAAAAAAAAAAAACCCAGAAAATAAGTGTTGTGAGAATGTGGAGGAAAGGGAACCCTTGTGCCCTGTTGGTGGGAATGTAAATGATGCAGCCACTGTGAGAAACAGTATAGAGGATCCTCAAAAAATAAAAAATAGAGTTACCATATGATCCAGCCATCCTGTTTCTGGTTATATATCCAAGAGAATTGAAAGCAGGATCTCAAAGAGATAGTTGCACACTGTGTTCATTGTAGCATTATTCACAATAGCCAAGTGTTGAAAGTAACTCAGATGTTTATCAGTGGGTGAATGACTGAACAAAATTTGGTACATATACAATGGAATATTATTTGATCTTAAAAAAGAAGAAAAGTCTGTCACAAACTACAACATGGATGGACTTGAGGACATTAAGCTAAGTGAAATAAGCCAGTCACAAAAAGACAAAATACTGTATGACTCCATTTACATGAGTAGTCAAATTTATAAACGCAGAAAATGAAACCGTGGTTATCAGGGGCTGGGGAGGGAGAGGGAGAAATAGGGAATTGTTATTCAATGGGTATAGAATTTCAGTTTTATAAGATCAAAAGGTCCTGGAGATCTATTTTTCCATAGTGTGAATGTACTTAACACTACTGAACTGCAAACTTAAAAATGGTAAGGATGGTAAATTTTATGCTGTGTGTTTTTCACCAAAATTAAGAAGACTGTATAAGAACTCAGTTTAATTTTGGGGGTGATTCAGAATATTTCTTTACTTTCATAAGGCCTGATGGTAATTCATCTTCACACTGGAGCTCAGGAAGAGCAGCTCAGATAATTTGACTCAGATTATCAGGGATTGAGGTACAGTAGCCTTCAAACATAATGTTTGACTCAAGGTGGGAGGGGGGCAGCGTCTCAGGTCAGAGAGTTTCTTACCATTTTGTAAGGACTAAATAGAAGGCCATTGGTAGGGCAGAAAGGCAGACAGGGGAGGGAAGGTCCTGAATTTTGGTCTAGAACTCTTTCTCCGAAACATGTGAGCCAGGAACTACATTCTGGAACCTCATTTTGGTAGATAGCAGTCCCAGTAGAGGACGTATGTGTTGATGAAATACACTAATGAAATGTATAACTGTTTAAATAAAATAACAAATTATGTTTGTTATCTTTTTTTTTAAGATTTTATTTATTTATTCAACAGAGATAGAGAGCCAGCAAGAGAGGGAACACAAGCAGGGGGAGTGGGAGAGGAAGAAGCAGGCTCATAGCTGAAGAGCCTGATGTGGGGCTCGATCCCATAACACCGGGATCACGCCCTGAGCCGAAGGCAGACACTTAACCGCTGTGCCACCCAGGCATCCCTATGTTTTTTATCATGTCAGAGTTTCCCAAACAGTGTTCTGTAGAACATTAGTTCTATGGATGTTACATTTTAAAAAGAACTCTGGGGTCAAAAAGTTTGGAAAACGTGGGGTTAAAAATAGTTAAAAATTGGGGGTACCTCGGTGGCTTAGTTGGTTAAGCCTCCGATTTGATCTCAGCTCAGGTCTTGATCTCAGAGTCTTGGGTTCGAGTCCTGTGGAGACGACTTAAAAAAAGTTAAAAATGGGATTTTTTTTTTAACTCTAGAACTTCTGAGAGGCTTTATTACATTAGTATTGATGTAACTGTGCCAACATTAAATATTACATGTAATATTTAATGGTTATTATGTTGACATTAATGTTAATGCATTAATTAATATCCATGTTAATATATTAATATGTTTTTCTTAATCCCATTTGACCAAGGAAGCAGTCCTTGGCATACTAGTGTGAGAAAGCTGCCCTATATCATAAAAGGCATGATATTATTGTCAGCTGCTTTCCTTAAGAGAATAACTTTCATTTCTCCTAAGTTTGCTGTGAAGCCCATTTCTTTCACCATAAGTACCACTGGAAAAATATAGAGAAGCAGTTTTAGTATTTATTATTTTGAGATACTGTAAGGCTATATGATGATTCAGCTTTCCTGTAACCCCAACTATTTTCTAAACAGAGAACTTTAATATTGGACCATCTTGTTAATTTTGCAAGGGTGTCAACATAAAATAGCGAGTCAAGAATACATATTGCAAGGTGAAAATGGTCAAGGCGTGGGTTTTCTTACATGGGATACTTCACTGTTTTGTTTTATAAGAAAAAAGTTAGAAATTGAACTACCCTACAATCCAGCAGTTCCATTACTGGGTATTTTTCCAAAGAATACAAAAATACTAATACAAAAGGATACATGCACCCCTATGTTTATAGAAGCTTTATTTACAATAGCCAAGATATGGAAGCAACCCAAGTGTCCATCAATAGATGAATGGATAAAGAAGATGCGCTGTATGCAATGGAATATTATTTAGCCATAAAACAGAATGAAATCATGCCATTTGGAACAACATTGATAGAGCTAGAGAGTATAACGCTAAGTGAAATAAGTCAGTCAGAAAAAGACAAATATTAGATTGCACTCATATGTGGAATTTAAGAAACAAAACACACAAGCAAAGGGGAAAAAGAGAGGGACAAACCAAGAAAGACTCAACTATAGAGAACAAGCTGATGGTTACCAGACAGGAGGTGGGTGAGGGGATGAGTGAAAAGGGTGATGAGGGTTAAGGCATGCAGTTGTTGTGATGAACACCAGGTGATTAAACTATAAACTTAAAAAAATTCCTATTACAACAAATATCTGTACACAAAATTCAAGTCAACTGAGCAAGGAGAGAGTCAAAGCAGTTTCTTGATGTTTTAAGAATACCTCTGTGTTACGTCTTCAGCTGAAAACTCAGGGTTGCTACAACTAAACTCAATTCATGTTCATTGTTTTATTTGCAGTCCAAGCCAGGACACATCAGAGGGAAGACATGAAAGACTTCTGTGTGGACTTTTCATGTTGAGTCCCTGATAAAGTCATCTTGGTTAGGAAATACAGTTAGTGTAATAATAGTGATGTGTGGTGACAGATGGGAGCCACACCTGTGGTGAGCACAGCATAACACATAGACTTGTCAAATCACTGTGTTGTACACCTGAAACTAACGTAACCTTGCATGTCAACTGTAATTGAATTTTTAAAAAGTCACTTTGCCTAAAAATTAGTATTAGAAGCATTTGATTTTGAACCTAAAAAATAGAGCCATCAATCTAAGTCATTAGAAGAGAGAATGTGATTAGGAGAGAGAAGTGTTGACTGTGTATTTTTAACATTTTTTAGTATATAGTTTTATCTTTAGCAGAGCACTATTTCCGAAAATCTTCTAAAGTTACCTGTTGCCTTACCCCTGAACAAATAAAGTTCATTCATCAGGTATTTATTGAGCACCTGTTATTTGCCAAACATTGGGTTGAACACTAAAGATATTTGGTTTGCTATCATTTCAAGAAGCATATTTTATTTTCCTCAAAAATTAAAACAGGTATTCCACATGATGCACAAAAATGAAAAAAAATTTTTTTGAAAAAAATATTTTAAGATATCAGTTTAAACATTACTTATGTCAAAATTTTAGTATAATTGCTTTTTGGGGAAACTAGTTTTTATATTTCTTTTAAGATTTGCTCAGTCTAGGAATTGAACATGTATCACAGAGTAGGAAAACTGAATGACTAATATATGAAACCATTGATTTTACTAGGAGTCAAGGCGAAGCAAATCACTTTTTAGATTAAAATAATTAGAAAGTCAGACAGTACCCACTATTGGTGAGAATGTAGACAAGTAGAATAGTTCATTCCAACAGAGGGAATCTAAATTAGTGCAATCCCTATGGAGTACATGTTGATAATACCTATGAAATTTTAATTGCTACACCATTCAACCCAACAATTCCACTTCTAGTTATACATCGCAGGCTAGAGAAATTGTTGCACTTGTGAACAGAGAGACAGGTATAAGAATCTCTTGGGGCATCTGGGTGGTACAGTAGGTTAAGTGTCTAAGTCCAGGTTTTGGCTCAGGTCGTGATCTCCGGGTTGTGAGATAGAACCTTGTGTTGGGCTCTAGGCTCAACACAGAGTCTGCTTGAGACTCTCTCTCCCTCCTCCTCCACCCCGCGCTCTCTCACTCTAAAATAAATAAATAAATCTTTTAAAAAAGTACTGTAGAATATTATCTAGCATCTAAAAGAAATGAGCTCAGTCCACATATATGACACAGAAGGATTTAAAAATCATAGCTCTGAATGAAAAAGTAAGTTTAGATTATATGCTACTTAAATAACATTGTAAAATAGACACATACATTCATATTATAAAGCATAGCTCTCTCTATATATAAACATATGCATATATATTATATACAAACACACACATATGTATATGTAAAAGTATAACAAAACTCTCTGGAAGGATACACACTAAATCCATGGAAGTGGTTTCCTCTGAAGAGCCTGGGAGAGTCCTCAGTCTGGACTGGAGTTGAGGGGGAGATCTAGGAGCCTTTAACTTTATCTGCACTGTTTTATTTCTTAAATGGAAAGACAAAGAATTCATTACAATGTTAACAATTATCAATTCAGTGTGTTGATACATGGATGTTCGTTAGAATCTTTGTATTTTTCTGTATTTTGAAAATTCCTTATGAATAAGAACAATTCTTTTTTTTTTTTTTTTGAGATCAGTCATCTACTTTGTGCCTAGATTTGGTAACTTGTGCACATTTCAGCCCACACAATAGTAATAAATGGGTCTTGGGACAAAACATGCATAATCCCCTGCATAGCTGCACAGGACATTCTCACCAAGCCAACCTAAAAATAACTGAAGAGTAAAAGTATTATCGGATAGAGGGCCCCTCAGTTGACCTTCAGGACTTTGGGATTGTCCATTCGGTTAATCTTGTCACAATCACATAATTATGAGGTTGGTTTGAGCTTAATGGACCAGTATATACAAGGAAAATACGCTGTAACCAGAACTGTGCCACATCAAAGCCCTTGGGACATGATGTTTCTACATGAGGTTTTTCTAAAGATAACAAAGCCTTTCAAAATATGCTTTTCAGGCATATCTCCCTTTCCAACTAATATACCTCTTCCCCAAGTCAAGTTGTATTTCCCCCAGAATATGCTGGTGCTGCATGTTCACCACATAAATACCCAAATACCATACCATACCTTAGTGGGCCACAGTAGTTTGACAGAACAATACCTATAAAAGCTATAGAGCTGTAGAATTCTATTGGGAAAAACCCATTATACCCTCCTCTGAAAGATAATTTTATAAACTGAAATACCAGTTAGTTCAAAAATACAGGAAAGAGAAAAGCAACCAGGCAAGGATAAGTACACTCAAGTGTGGCTTGAAATTCCAGCTAAGTTGAAGTCGGAGTTATTTAAGAAAAGTCAAATATCTGAAGAACCAGTTTGGGAACCTTAGTCTATCCTTTTTTTTTTTTTTTTTTTTTTAAGATACATACCACTTAGCTCTCTGGAAAAAAAATGTTGAAAGATTTCTATCCAACAGAATGAAATCTGAGACTATCCCAGGTCAAATGCAAAGTTAGAGTTTAGCATTCCCAGGGAAGTTTTCTTCCCTTCAAACTTCATATTTTGGAAAATGTTGGGCCTTGAGAAAAGTTGGAAGAGTACCCGGTAAAGTGTTGAAGATACTTGGCACAATTAAAGACCGGAAAATAATTCATATGAGGAAAAAAGAAATCTATACGATTTACTAACTTCTATGTTAGCTTTTACAAATGGCATGAACTCTACAAATGTATATACTTTGCTTATGCATTTTAATTTAGTAAAATTACACTTAAGGAAAAGCAAGAGAAAATTTGGTGAAGAAAAAAGAGAAAAGAAAAGAGAAGAAGAGGAACAAAAAGCCTTAGAGAAGGCATAGAACCGTCTGAAGCTGTTGAGTTTGAAACAGGGCCTGAACGATTCGCTTGATTTTTAAAACAAGAGTTGTTGAGGTCATTTCAGCCTTCCGTAGAGAGAGTCGAAGGGGGTCCTAGTAGGACTGTGTAGTGTAGGGGACCAGAGACAAAGAAGGAAGTACGTAGTCCTTTCTCCAAGGGAAAAGTGGGAAGAGAGTGGGAAGGGAGGAGACTTGAAGTTAATGAATGCTTCCTTCCTTTCTCTCACACTTGGGGAGTAGCCAAAGACCCTTTAAGTTCTGTTTTTTTCTCTATTAGTGTGGCATTTCAGGATGGCCAGCGTTTTCCAGCAAGGACAATAGTAGTATGGTAATTTTTATCTCTAAGATTTTTCTCTCTAGATCTCTAAGACTCATATGCTAAGGCGTTAGTTATTGTTTCCACTTTTCATGGCAGTTGTCTCTTCTCTCCTTTCAGCTAACTCTACTCAGTATGCTTACGTGACCTGGTCTGGGGGTTTGGTTTATCTGCTGTGTGTTAACAGGTGCGACTGAGATCAGGAAGCCCCTTCCTCATGCTAGAACCTCTGGCTTCCAGATCAAGCATTCATGATGTTTATACCACATGCCTTCTTCCTGTTTGGACAAATTGGTGCCAGTTCTTCTAGATTTGATGTATTCTTCTGTCTCAAGTCCTGCCTAACACCCGAAGCCCTTGGGTCAGTTTCTTTGAGCCTCTAGCAACACATCTCTCTCAGTAGTTGTTGCAAAATTTCACTGTTCTTAGTCTCTCAGCTGTGGGTTTCTGTCTCTGGAATGAAGCCACTCATTCATTTGGTAATGCTTACTGGATACCTGTTAGATGCAAGACATGCCAGAAGCAGGGAACACAGGGTTGATTAGGATAGCCATGGTTCCTGCCTCATGGTGCCTGTAGTCTAATGCGATCTTACACAGAAAGCCTGCCCTGAGGAGGGGCCAGATTATGTGAACTGTACATAGAAAGTACTGAGTAGGGGCACCTGGGTGGCTCAGTTGGTTAAGCATCTGCCTTCAGCTCAGGTCATGATCCCAGGGTCTTGGGTGAGTGCCACATCAGGCTCCCTGCTCAGCAGGGAGCGTGCTTCTCTCTCTCCCTTTGCCTGCCACTCTGCCTACTGTACTCTCTCTGCGCCAAATAAATAAATGAAATCTGAAAAAAAAAAAGTACTGAGTAAGTATGTGTGTGTGCGTGTGTGTGTGTATGTTAATTGGTGGGAAGCAAAATTAGAAGCAGGGAGACTAGGGTGATCATAATTGTATAGGTGAAAAAAAAACAATATAGTTTATAGATTATGGTATTTTTTTAAAAGATTTTATTTATTTATTTGACAGAGATAGACAGCCAGCGAGAGAGGGAACACAAGCAGGGGGAGTGGGAGAGGAAGAAGCAGGCTCCCAGCGGAGGAGCCTGATGTGGGGCTCGATCCCATAATGCCGGGATCATGCCCTGAACCGAAGGCAGACGCTTAACGCTTAACGACTGCGCCACCCAGGCGCCCCAAGATTATGGTATTTTAACTGTAATAGAAATAGTAGGAAGTAATCATGTGAAGGAAGAGCAAATGTTTGATTTTTTTACTGAGCAAATTGAGGGGAGATAATTGAAATGTCAACTAAATACATGAGTTTGGAGTTCAGGAGAGAGGTCTAGGCTAGAGAGAAAATTTTGAAAATCAATGCGTAAATACATGTAAAGAGATGATTCTAGATGATAACACTTTGAGAGACAGTCTCAACAGAAGAAAAGGAGCTCAAAGACCCTACCCTCGGACAAGCCAACATTTAGGCTCTGGGAGCAAGAAGAGGAGCCAGCATAGTAGGACCAGCCAGGGGAGGGAGAGGGAAACCACTAATGCTCCATATCCCTGCAGCCAAATAAAGAGTCTCAAGGAAGAGAGAGTGAGCCCCTGGGTTGTAAGCTATTGAGTGGTTAAATAAGATGAAAAGTGAGAACTTGCCACTGGTCTGGCCACAGGGTCACCTTGACAAGGGTGATCTGATTGGAGCTAGTTGAGGAGGAAATGGTGGGTAAAGAAGCATGGGCAACAAATGTAGATACCCCTTTTGAGGAGTTTTACTACAAGAGGAGTGGAGAAATAAGGATGAGATGTGTATGTGGGGTTGAGTAAAATTTTCTAAAATCAGAAACATTATAGTATGTTTGAAAGTTGTAAGTTGATGGGAATGATGTGTGAGAGAGAAATCTGAGGCTACAGGTGAAAGAGGAATTACTATGGGATGAAAGTCCTTAAGTAGTTGAAAGAATGGAATCTAGTGTGCAGATAGAGGGAGCACGACCAATTCATGCAGAGTAAAGAAGAAAGAAATCAGAACAGAGAGGAATAGACACAGATTAAATTGGCAGATGTGGTGGTTGGAGGGTGATATTTTCTTCTGAGGGCTTCAATATTCTTCAATATTCTTAGTAAAATATGAAACAAGGTCATCAGTTGAGTTCAAGTAGAGGGTAGAAGGTATGAAGATTTGAGGAAAAAGAAGGAGAAATAAAATAACATCTTGGAGAATAAGAGAGTGAGTTGATAAGGAAAATATAGTAGGATTCCTGAGCAGCCTTGAGAACCCATTGAGGTCTTAAATTTAAAGTGAGATCACTCCTGGTTGTGGATGGTGAAAAAGGGGTAGGGACAATGGGTCAGAGATCCTGGCAGGGGTCATAGAATTGTTGGAGCCAAGATGGAACAGTAAAGACTGAGGGTCAGAGAGGAGTGCCTGAAACTGAGATTCAGGGGGTGCTGGGTGGCTCAGTGGGTTAAGCGTCTGCCTTTGCCTCGGGTCCTGATCTCAGGGTCCTGGGATCGAGCCCCGAGTCATTGGGCTCCCTGCTCAGTGGGGAATCTGCTTCTCCCTCCCCCTCTGCTGCTCCCCCTACTTGTGTTCTCTCTCTCTCTCTCTCAAATAAATAAAACTTAAAAAAAAAAAAAAGAAACTGAGATTCGGGAGGTGGAGCAGCGGACATTTCATGGTACTAGGCAAGTGCAGTAGGGTGGAAGAGCAGATCACTGGAAAGGATAAAGTCAAAGAACTGAGGGCCCAGAGTTTTCTAGAGGCGGAATATACAAGGGATTTTACTGTTAATTTGCCATAAATTTCACATGGCAGATTGGAGGTTTGGGATAAAGGGATAAAGATTGAATTAAGCTAGGGGATGGGAGAGCCATATGATGCTAAGAATCCAGGTGATAAGCAGTGACCTAGAAGCCTTAGATTTCCTTTCTTTCTTTCTTTCTTTCTTTCTTTCTTTCTTTCTTTCTTTCTCTCTCTTTCTTTCTCTCTCTCTTTCTTTCTTTCTTTCTTTCTTTCTTCTTTCTTTCTCTTCCTTCCTTCCTTCCTTTCAAAATTTATTTATTTGTTTTAGAGAGTGGGAGTGTGACAGTGGGGGGAGGAGTAGAGGGAGAGAGAATCTCCAGCAGACTCCCCGCTGAGGGCAGAGCCATCATGGGGCTGACATGAGCCTGATGTGGGGCCTGATCCCACGACCCCAAGATCATGACCTGAGCCAAAACCAAGAGGTGGTTGCTCAACTAACGAGCCACCCAGGCACCCCAGAAGCCTTGGATTTCTTATGGAGACTGATGGAAACAGGACTGTGAGGGCTCTATAATCTCTTAAGGAAAGTGAATAATCCATTCTTTTCTTTTTTTTTTCAGTTAGCCACTGTATAGTACATCATTAATTTTTGATGTGGTGTTCAATGATTCATTAGTTGTGTATAACAACCCAGTGCTCATCACAACACATGCCCTCCTTAATACCCATCACCCTGTTACACCCGCCCCACCCCGCTGAAACCCTCAGTTTGGTAGTTTGGTTCCCGGAGTCCAAACTCTCATGGTTCATCTCCCTCTCTGATTTCTCCCCCTTCAGTTTTCCCTCCCTTCCCCTATGGTCCTCCTTGCTATTGTTTATGTTCCACACATGAGTGAAACCATGTGATAATTGTCTTTCCCTGCTTGACCTGTTTCACTTAGCATAATCCCCTCCAGTTCCGTCCATGTTGATGTAAATGATAAGTATTCATCCTTTCTGATGGCTGAGTAATATTCCTTTGTATCTATATTTACCACATCTTTATCCATTCATCTGTCGATGGACATCTGTCAATGGACATCATCTTTCCATAGTTTTGCTATTGTGGACATTGCTGCTATGAACATTGGGGTGCATGTGCCCCTTCTTTTCACTACATCTGTATCTTTTGGGTAAATACCTAGTAGTGCAATTGCTGGGTTGTAGGGTAGCTCTATTCTTAACATCTTGAGGAACTTCCATACTATTTTCCAGAGTGGCTGCCAGCTTGCATTCCCACCAACAGTGTAAGAGGGTTCCTCTTTCTCCAATCCTCGCCAACATTTGTTTCCTGTCTTGTTAATTTTTGCCATTCTAAACTGGGTTAAGGTGGTATCTCATTGTGGTTTTGATTTGTGTTTCCCTGATGCGTAGTGATGTTGAGCATTCTTTCATGTGTCTGTTGGCTATTTGTGTGAATAAGCCATTCTTACTCTAGCTTCTTTCTTAGGACCAGTCTCTCAGGCACTCCTGCTTTATAGCCTTAGTATTCCTTTGTCATTGTTCAGAATGTTCTTTCCATTGCCTGCATCCACTGAATCCTCAGCTCACTTCTTACCTTGCTCTGATCATCTCAATTTTTCTAGCACTTACAGTCACTTTTGAGAGTTAACATGTAATATTTTTTTGTTCCTTAGTTATCTTTTTATTATATTTCCTGTCACATCTATATGCATCTTTTACCACTTAATAGTGTTTAGCAAATTTCAGTGAATATTGGTTGGGTTTTGGAACATGAGAGAAACTAACATCTTCCCGAAAGCAGCATAACTTGTAAGAGTAAGCTGGGAAAACTTTAAAGGAAATTTTAATTAAAAATTTTATAGCACATTTCTCAAATGTTAACAATGTAAGGACTCTTTTCAAAGAAAAATTTCACAGGGACCTCTAGGAATAAGTTTTCCATTTTGAAAAACACTGACTTAAGAAAACTGAAGTCATTATCATTAAAAGAAAAATACAAAATAAAAACAAACTTCTTATTGAACTCATTACTGAAATCAAAAGAATGTGTCTGCAGGACCCAGTTGAGAAACTCTCCTGCTTAGATTACATACTAAAAGAATAGTGAGTGACCTAAAGAAATGTTGTAACAGGTAATTTTGTAATAAATGCATGGAAATATCCATTTTCAAATTATGTTTGGAAATGAATTTTGTAAGCCCAAACTTAAAACAAGGTCTTGCACAGAATAAGTGCTCAATAATAATAACAGTAATAACAGAAGGTCAATAACAGTAGCAATAATAATTTTAAAATTTGGGTATTTAAGAAAATTGGGATATTTTTAGTAGAGTTCCTTATATTTGTTAAAATGAAGACGATGAGATTTGTAATATTCACAGATATTAATATATGTCCTGGGTGTTCCTTGTCTTTTTTTGGTTTCCCACATAAAATAACATGTTCTGGTTAGTAATTTTTTTGTTTTTTTCTTCTCCAGACCAAAACAAAAGTTCTCTGAAGGACAGCTATGGAGGTGGGGGCCGGGGTAAGTCTTCCCTCTGGAATCCCTGCTCCCTGAGACAAGGGGAGCGGGCACTCTTCCACATCCCCTACGGAGCTAAGACCACAGGGATCTCAGGGGGTTTTGCCGTTCCTTTGAAATGGTGTGAGGTTTTCTGCTTTGTCAGAAGCCCTACCGAGGGGGAAATTGAAGGTGCATTGTGGAAGCCTCTATTGCAGGCTCCTGCACCAGCACAGGAAATGACAAGTTTGCAGGAACTCTGTGGTTACTGTAAGGGAATTTGCTTTGGATTTTTATTTCTCAGTTCTCTGAGGCATCCCCCAGGCCTGAAGCAGCTATCTCTTTTGGGCTCTGCTTTGCATGCAGGTTCATCTCACAGTAACTTTTCCTCATTAATTTGAAATTGGCCAGCCACACATTTCATCAGCAAAAACCAAATTCTAACCTTGGGCATAGATAGAGAAAATGTGGCTTTAGATAATGGCCTTAGATTATTGTTGCTATAGAAAACACCTACAGCAGGTATGAATTGGAATCTTTATAGGCGATTTTAAGAAATAGAGCAGCAGGGGCGCCTGGGTGCCGCAGCGGTTAAGCGTCTGCCTTCGGCTCAGGGCGTGATCCCGGCGTTATGGGATTGAGCCCCACATCGGGCTCCTCTGCTATGAGCCTGCTTCTTACTCTCCCACTCCCCCTGCTTTTGTTCCCTCTCTCACTGGCTGTCTCTCTCTCTGTCAAATAAATAAATAAAATCTTAAAAAAAAAGAAATAGAGTAGCAAAGCTGTCTATAGTAATAGGTCAACCAAGCAGAAAGTAGGAGCACATATACTAGTTTGTAGACCAGTCTCCTGTCACAATACATTTGGTTCATGTTCTGTCACACATTCTTAAGAATAGTTATGCAATTCCCTCCAAGACGTTGGCTGTTTCAGACAACCTTTAAAGTTAGGGTCCCTTCTCCCCTCTTCGCTGGGTGAGAGTAATCTATTTTTATGTGGTGGTAGTGGGTAATATTTCTCATAAACCTTTATCTTTTGAAACTTTTAAAGAATTGAGCCTAAAGAAATAAGACTCTCTCTGTGAGTGCAAGGGGGCTCTTTTTCACCTGTCGCAGCCCAACGTGGACGTTCAGAGCAGACTCTGGGGCCAGGGGACCTGGCTCTGCCACTTGCTGGTCATGTGACTTTGGACAAGTTACTTGAGCTCTCTGTGCATGTTTTCTTTCTTTCTTTCTTTCTTTCTTTCTTTCTTTCTTTCTTTTTTTTTTAAAGATTTTATTTATTTATTTGACAGAGATAGAGACAGCCAGCGAGAGAGGGAACACAAGCAGGGGGAGTGGGAGAGGAAGAAGCAGGCTCATAGCAGAGGAGCCTGATGTGGGGCTCGATCCCATAACGCCGGGATCACGCCCTGAGCCGAAGGCAGACGCTTAACGGCTGTGCCACCCAGGCGCCCCTCTTCCTTTTTTTTTTAAAAGATTTTATTTATTTATTTGACAGCGATAGAGACAGCCAGTGAAAGAGGGAACAAAAGCAGGGGGAGTGGGAGAGGAAGAAGCAGGCTCATAGCAGAAGAGCCTGATGTGGGGCTCGATCCCATAACGCCGGGATCACGCCCTGAGCCGAAGGCAGACGCTTAAGCTGTGCCACCCAGGCGCCCCTCTGTGCGTGTTTTCTAACCTGTGAAATACGGATACTAGGGCTATTATAAGGATTTAGTGAATTAGAATTTGTCAAGTGCAAAGCATGTGCGAAGTACTACGTGAGGACCTGTTAAAAAAGAAAAACCAAATGCTTTCCTAATGATACAGTTTTTCAGAAATTTGAGGTGGTTGCTTCTATAAGGAACATAAACAGATTAGTATGAATTCCTTCAGTTGTCTGCTAATCAACAGTATCTGGAGATAGGTCACTAAATATGAGTCCTCGTAAAATGAGTGGTTCTGCATCTGTAGGAAGGGTGATTCCTTGTGAGAAACACAGCCTCAGTAAATTACCGAGACTCCGGCTGTCACACATTTTTATCCAAGTGTGATAAAGTGCACCTCTTTATTTCATCCCTCTGCTTATAATTCTTTCTGAAAAATTTCAGAACAAGTGACCAAGACACCACCTTGGACCAAAGGAATCTTGTATATTATGGTGACAAATACTATAACTTGGATGTAGTCCTGATTTGTAACCAATGAAAGAAGAGGATTCATTCCCCCCAAATCAGTTAATATTGCCATTAATAAAACGTAGGAGAATCTTTTTTTTAGAACTTTGCTGGGGAATTAAAAATGTAGTTTTATTTTAAAACTTTGCTCAATGCTTCAGGTTTCTTGATTTATGAAAATAATATCACATTATTAGTGTAAAGATTTAAAGAGAAAATACCTCTAGACATTGTTGGTTTTGTAACTACCTATATAATTTCTTGTGTTTTTCCATATCATCTCTTTAAACTGCTGAACTAATTAAATAGGCCTGAATTTTAAAGATGTCTTGCCAAAAAAAGCCCCAAAACCCAACCAAACAAACCCAAAACCAACACACACACACACACACACACACACCCCAAAACCCAACCAACCAAAAATCCCTCACACCTTTCATTTTGCCAGTATGTAAAGCTTTTGGGGGCAGTATGCTCTGGTGGTTTAAGACTTGGGCACAGAACTAGATGGATATGGGTTTGAATCCTGGACCTCCCACTTTTTAGCTATGCTATCGTGACAAGTTATAAGGCCTTCGTATATATGTGGGTTTGCACATGCACCTGTTTGTATATAGCCTTATAGAGCTGTGAGGAGTAAATATATTCACATGTATAGAATATTTTGGACTCTTGTTGGCACAGAGTAATTGTTCAATAGATGTTGATATTTACATTATTAAGTATCTGGCTCCATTGTGAACAGTCACTTCACTCTTTAAAAGCAAGACAGTCCTAAGAATTAAGTTACTTAGGACTTGGTTTTTCTCTCTCTTCTGCTACCATGCCATTTTATTTAGAAATTAGAAAGCCTTGGGGTGCCTGGCTGGCTCAGTCAGTAGGGCATGCAACTCTTGATCTCAAAAGTTGTGTAGAGTTAGGGTAGAGTTTACTTAAAAAAAACAAACAAAACTTAAAAAAAAGAAATTAGAAAGCTGTAACATGATTGATATATGTAAATACAGGGTTAGATATTCACACCCAATTCAACAGTTCATGTCTGCACTTGAAACTAAAATTTGACAATGTGAGGCATGAATACTATGTAATTTGAGTCTATGAGAAATCTAAGGCCTAAAATTTAGAGAGACTATATCAAAGCTGAGGCTAACTTCACTTAGGACTGTTATTGCCTTCAGGGTCTTATGGCTATGAATATCTCCAAGGCCTAGTTCAACCTTCTCAAACAGTAGGTGCTCAATAAATACTGGTAAGGAAGGAATGGTTCATTGAGGAGGTTTTTACAGTAAGCCAGGTAATCAAAGATGATTTGGCCTTTATGAAAGTATCTCCTGGATTCCCTATGTATAGGTACAAGAGAAAGAGGGTAAGAAATACGTCTTTTTCTCTCAAAGTGGGGAAATCGAGTAGCTTTCCAAATAATAATAATATAAGCGACAGTGTAAGAAACCTCTGTATGCCATTCCAGTATATTAAAGGCCTAGGACCAGAGGACTTTACAGCTGGGAGAGGTCTCCTAGGCCAAGATCCTCGTTCTATAAAGGAGAAAACAGACTTGGAGAGTTTAAGTTGTTTGTCCAACTGGAAGTCCGGTTTCAGAAACTTCTCAGCACACGATCATTTCACCAGCCCATTGGTAAAAGTGTCCTGTGACTTAAGCATGTCTTTTAATAGAAAAATGAGGTGTAAGCAGGACTATCAGAGTGGGGTTCTGCATTCGTCATACTTTCGGCGTACAGTTCACAGGCACGGGTACGTACGCAGCAGTTGCACCTTCGTTTCCATCGCGCCGACGTTAGAATAACGCCGGTAAAGCTGACCTAGCTCCTTTATTTATTTAGCGAGCAGGGAGAACGGCTGGGTAAGGCGCTCTCCGCTGTTAGAGGAGGAAGCAAGACCCCACTGGCGCCCACCAGCAGAGTGCATCTTGAGATAACAAGCAGGATTAGAGGTGGGAAAGACAAACAGGGACAGAATGAATGTGTACGGTGCGGGGGGGGGCGGCTTTGCTAAGGAGTGAGCAAGAGGGTGTGTTCAGTTTACTGGAGGATTTAGAATTTTTATTGTCAAGACTGAGGTAACCAAATAAAACCCCAATGCCTCCAGAGACCTGGAAAGTTTGAAGGACGTAGTTTGAGGGAGCTGGCGTCGGCGTCCCCCCTCGCCCACCCCGCCCCCAGGACTGAGACACCCACTCACCGCCCCACCTTGGGCGCGCAGCAGCCCTGCCGTTCCTGGGGCTCCTTCTCTCCCTCCCTCCCTCCCTCCTTCCTCAGCCCAAAGGGAAACGCTGGCTCCAGCAGCGCTCGGGACTCATCCATCAGCCGGGGAGGAAAAGGGGGAGGAGAGAGGAGGCGGGCAGCTGGAGGAGGAGTTTCTCCGCCGCGCGGAGCCCTCGGTGGGGCGGCGGCGGCGGAGCGCCCTTCCCCCCGCGCGCTGATTGCTGTGGCGTCCTGCCCGTCCCCGCCCGCGTGTGTGTGTGAGGGAGAGCGAGTGCGCTGGGTCGGCCCGAAGAGGGTAATCGAGGGTTTCGGGGACGCCGAGCGGCGCTTTCCTCTTCCCAGTGAGTGAGGGAGGGAGATCGGCGGCTCTCGTGCCCGGCCACTTTCCCTGGGCGATTCCTGGAGCTCCCTGCAGGAGGTGAAAGTCCCGGCGGGTCCGGATGGCGTAGTTGTGCCGCGGCGCAGCAGCTGCCGGAGCTCGCGGCCGCCGAGCGCTGGGCGGGGAAACTTTCCTCTGCTTTCCTCCAGCTTGCAGCGGGTGGATCTCCGCTTGACATACCGCCTCCGAGGTACGTGCGGGCTCGGCCCCGCGGCGCTGCAGCCCGTGTCGGGATGCCCCTACCCGCGCCACTAGCCCTGCGCCCGTTTCGGCCGCGGGCTTTGCAGGCTGCGCGGTGCCTGTCGGCGCTGCGCAAGGCTCCGTTGCCTGTTCACGGCCGGGATCGCACCGGCCTCCCGGACCCCCGGGCTTGGGAGGGCGGCGTTGGTGCAGCAGTGTTTACGCTCGGAGGAGCCGGGACCCATGGCCGGCGGTGTGTGGGGAGCGGCCGCCCTGGGTCGGGTGGGCAGCGCTCGGGGCGATGCGCTGTCCTGGGGAAGACGTCTCCTCCTCCACGCCTGTCCTCGCTCTTCCTCTCCGCGGTTTCTTTCGACCCCCGCGGGGCGCGCGGGCCACTTCCATCTGGGCGCTTGACAGCGTCGGTGGGAAAGGTTTGTTGGGGGTTTGCATTCATTTGCTGTTGCAGAGACTGCGCCCTGGGACTCGCGCACCGACGTGAGCTGCGCTCCCCGCAGCAGGCGTCCTCCGGGTGTTGTGCGGGCGGCGCGGAGCGCTGCAGCCCGGAGCCCCGCAGAGAACGCCCCCGCCCCCCGTTAACAGATTAGCCCACTACCCAGTTCATTTTGAAGGCTTCTTTTAGTATGTTCATTTGATTAGAACAAACTGGAAGTCTTGGGCTGTTGCTAGAAGAATCGGCTTGCACGCTTATTATTAGGGCATTTGCCCACTTTCCAGAATCTCGTAGTGTAGGGAGCCGGCGTTGTCATGCGTGAATTACCTTGGCACAGTGGAACTTAATGGATTTAGTGTGTACTAAAAGAGCTGAGAGAAGAAAATTGCTCATTTCCTTGGCTGTGAAATGGGAATAATAATGGGTCTCATATAGTAACTGTGAGGATTGAATGATTTTATATATGTAAAGTACTAGAACAGTGCCTGGCGCCGAGCAAGCGCTACACGAGTGTTAGAGCTGCTTGTCTTGAGCCTAGAGGTGATGGGAAAAGGGCAAAGAGGGTGAAGGATGGTAGAAGTGACATGACAGCCTGAGATGGGGAGCCCTGCGTTTCCTGAACATCTCCCTTAGAAGATAATTTGAGCGGTTTGGGTGGAAAGTCTCTCTAAGTAACGAAGGGCATGTCAAGACCTTTTAATTATCCTGAAGTGGTACTTTAAGGCTGCAAAGTTATTTCACTGTGAAATCAGCTTTTGAATAATAATAGCTAACGTTTATTGAGCCCAAACTGTGTGTCACTCTCCTGTATGCCTTGCGGACCTCTTAAACTATCAGCCCCTTTTCACAGATGAGACCGTAGAGGTCAGTTACTTGCTCCCCCTAAGACATAACTTTCTGTTCTGACTCCAGAGCTAGCTTAGTCCCCAAGAGCAGCAAGTGTAGCCAGATGTGCGTGCAGTGAGCCCAGGCATCTCCCGTTGTTGAGCCTCCCATTTTAGTTGGACATAGCCCTTGAAACAGGAATAAGGTATCTGTAATTAATTTAGGTGATGTACTTACTGGAGTGCTGCCTTAGAGCTCTGAGACTGGATCCAAGTAATTAAAAACAGAACCCTGATTGGTATTAATATGAATCTTTATTCTTAATTTCTTTTATTCTCTACACATTGTCAGAGTTACTTGGCTTCCTTAGGAAACAGCTTGGGGTTGGCACAGGAGGCAGGGAAATAATTCTTACCCCCTTAAGGGCTATTAAAATGAAATTGATTTCATGCCATTGTGTCAGTAAAAGGATGTTGCTCTGTTTCTTGGTGTTCTCTGCTTTTGGCTTTAATTCTGCATTGTTTAGTGTTTCAAGGTTTCAGCACATTTTCAGCCCTTCAGTTTGTCTTTGTCATTTGTCAACTTTAAATTTTCCTGTTTTGATGGAATCGGACCATTATATGGCAGCTTTGCTTAACAACTGTTGATCCAGCTCATGTTTTTAAATATAAAAATCATCAACTTACTTTTGAACCCCAGCACTTCAAAGGCAACCCCTGGGGAATTCATTGTTATTTTGAATATTAGCCAATAGGGGGAGTATAACACACTATTGATGCATATCAGGCACTTAAACCAGTTTTTAGGGTGTTAAACATACATTTCAGGAATGGAAAATGTTGTGGCTTTATCTAGCAAAATCACCAAGTTGCTTTCTGAGTTTACAGTGGAAAGCTGGTTTAATTTCAACTGATTACAGTAAGAATGACCTTGAGGACCAGGCCTATATGTTGGACATATGTCAAGAACTCTGGGGGCTGGACAGATATTAAATATACTTGTGCATTGTTTTTTCCATTTGTTTTCCCTAAGAAGTGTATGTAAGATAATTTTGTGCACTTTGAATAATATCTGAAATTATCCAGGAGAACTGGGAGCCCAAGGAGATCCATTGTGAATCTCTTTGTAATGATCCTCGTTTGTCTTTTGTAGAAAATTGGAAGTAGTGAATTTGTTCTCAGGGAGGTTGGTGCACTTACAGTCCTATCATTATCATTCTTCATCAGCATCTTCCAAGTGCATGACAATGAGGGATTGTAATCCTGAGTAACAGCAATTCTAGGCATTCTTCAGAGGCTTGTATTTTTGTAAACAGTAATAGTTCAGAAGTATACTTGTCTAGTAGAGGTGTGATATGTCTATAGACATTCTTGTAAACATAATATAAACATTTAAGAACATGCTTGGAAAAGCAGTGAAACTGAGATTTATTTATTTTTTTATTTTAAAAGATTTTATTTATTTATTTGACAGAAAACGCGCGTGCACACAAGCAGGGTGAGAGGCAGGCAGAGGGAGAAGGAGGCAGAAGGAGAGGGAGAAGGAGGCAGAGGGAGAGCAAGAAGCAGGCTCCTGGCTGAGCAGGGAGCCCCGATGTGGGGCTTGATCCCAGGACGAGCTGAAGGTAGACACTTAACCCACTGAGCCACCCAGGTGCCCTGAAACTGAATTTTAAAAAAGGTTTTCAGTCTTTGCTTGCAGTTTTGTAGGCCATTTTCCTTTCTTGTTTCTTGTGTATCAGGTAGTTTTGACTTTATTTCATTGAGCAAGCTAGGGTTGTGTGGATCCTTTTAAAAAATAACTTTCAAGTTTAGTCCCTTCTTTCTGAATTTCAGCATTGCAAAAGTTACTTCAGGATAGCATCTTATTTAGGACTTAACTTAGTCTTCCATGCTCTGATGTAGTTCATACTCTTCAGCAAACGTTTTTCACCCCCTTACCCCTAATAGGCTTCTGGTTCCTGGTCTTGAAGTTTGGCAAATTAGCTGTCCTCTTTCAAGCCTCTGATAGCAGGGGGCCAAGATGCCTTAAGGCTTCCTAAGGCTTTGTCTTGGAAAGCCTTTATAGATTGACAGAATTGCTTTGCTTAAAAGAAGGTATTGTCCTATTCTTTTTAAGACTCAAAGGAGTTAATCTTTTCCTTTTGCATGCAATTTAGTTGCTGCTTGTAAAAGTCAGGTGAATCTGGGCCTAAGCGGACAGGGAACTCAGATATCCTTTTGAGTATGGTACTAAGAAGGTGATCGCTCCTCTCTTCTTTAGGACCTAAGTGATCACTAATTTCCTGGGATGATCATTCTGTGTAAAGTTCTGACTTTACATTTCAGGTTTAACAGAACAGTTAGAATTCAGAGGATGACTGATAAGTATTAACATTGCTATAATATTTTTTTCTGGATGAATTTGCTGTCATCTTTTGAATTACCCCTATTCTTGGTAATCCATCTTGCAAATGCTTTTTTCTTCTTTGTTACTATTGGACAAAAACTAATTATAATTGTCAGGTTCATTAATTAATGAGGACGGTCTCCCCCCACCTTTTTTTCTCTTTGCTCTTAACAGCTATTTGAAAATGGTTTTATCACTTTTGTTTTGTACATTGGAGCATTTTCCTTGTGTTTTTTAATTTCTTGCATGCTCAAGTAAATAAATGTTTTTGGGGGTCTTTATAAGTAATCTTGTATCACCTCTAGAAATATGGGCCGTTTGGAATGTAAAAGAGCAAATCTAGGTTATATGAAAAGCTAGCCTTCCATAAATAACAAGCCTTTAGCAATTTCAGTGAGAGCTTTTGTGACTTTGAAAGAAAATTACTGCACCAGGATCCATGGCAGTAATTTCTCTGGTTCCACATCTTCAGAGTTAGCACTTGGAATGATAGCATTGTCTCTTTGTAGCATTTCATAAAACACAAGCTATTGCTAATTTGTTTGGTTTCCAGTCAAGCGGAAATAAATCAACACAGTTTGGAAGGACTTTATAAAAAATGATCTAGGTCCATTTCCTGGGTTCTGTCCATTTGTAGATTTCTTGTTTTATATCTTTTGAAATAGAACATTTGTTTGAGGAAAGAAAGCTCAATGTCAGTTAACAGTTTGCAAAGTCCTTGCTTAAGATTTAGGACAGATTTCTGAGCATTTTTCCTTCTTTCAGAGGGAGAGTAACGATTTTTATCTTTCAACCAAGATTTGTGCAATATTTAGTGTTTGAAACAACATTTGTAAACACTCTGCTTGAAGCCACTCTGATTTGGACATAATGCATTTTTTATTCTTCAGTTTTCTAGGCCAACCTTCAAGACTTAATAGGAGAATAACTAAGGACATACTTAAAAGGCATGATACCTTTTAAAATTGAGATTATTACTGAAACTCTGAAATAGGAGACATTCCCTTAGGCCATCCTGGTATCTCCTGCTTGAGGTAACTATAGGAAAAAAAAAGATTAATACTGATGTTTGCGCTGAAAGCTTCTTCAACTCTGGCAGGAAGACTCTGGATTAGAGTGGAGTGTGGCAAAGTTCATTTCTAGGATTTAATGTTAAATTGTCGCAGTAATAATTTAGAATTAAATCTAAAATGTTATCTCTGTCTTGACTTTATGAAAAAGGATGGTAATACAGAAGCATATACTCCCTCTATCTTTTGGACACTGGACTCCAGGGGAAGGGGGATCAGAATGGGGCGCTGTTTGCAGAGGAAGAAGCATCTGCTTGTTTGTCCTTCCAAGTACATAATATATTTCCCTGGTACATGCTGAAGGTCAGGGTTTTGTGTGAAATTGCAGATGGAACATTTGTAAAAACACATTTAAGTTGATTAGTCCTTGAAAAAATGATCTTTAGAAAACAGTCTTTAGATACTAGTCCTTGGGCTTTCCTGTTGATTGGATTGCCCCGGGAGAAGGTCTGCCGTTTTACGGGTGTGATGACTAACCACCATTGATGGGTAAGAACACCAAATGGACGGTCGAGCAGAACTTTTGCATTTTTTTTAACTCTTATTTACTATTTTATTAATGGAAACAATATTTAACTTCAGTTCTGTGTGTGAAAAGAGTCCCTTTTGGGAGTATAATTCTGTTAGCATTTTTAGTGATTTATGTGTTCTGACAGTATGAAAGTGGTCTTTGGATGCGAAAATACGCTGGTGCCTATTTGCACATTTCACTTCATGATTAACTGTATAATGATGGCTGGAGCAGAATATGGCTTTTTTTTTTTTTTTTAAATAATTGGAAGGTTATTTTAAGTGAAGTACTTAGATTCCAATCTCAAAGCCCTGTGTTCATGTGATATCCTAAATACTTTTGTGTGGCACTGCCTGTGTTGTTATGAGTTATCTCTTTTCTATTTTTCCTTTAGAACAAAACATACTCAAACACAAAACTCTCTTCTGAGTGTCCATAAAGAATAAATGTCTCATTTTGTTATATTAGACTTTGTGCAGTTGGCTGGCAAATTCACTTCAACTTTGAGGGAAAGCACCATTGACTCATTACATACATTTTGCATTATTACATTGTAAGGTCTTCCCTATGTGTGTGGGAGAAGTTTCTGATCTTCTAAATGGGCATCTTTACTATTGCTGGGCTCTCTCTTTTTGTCAAAGCCTTTCTGAGCAGATGTTCCTTAGTTTTCTTATTCCTCTTCTTTATAGAGATCGTTACCAGGCGTATATTCATTATATACCATCTAAATCGTGAAAAAATTACTTAGGGTAACAACCAACTTTGTTGAAGACACACCTATGTTTTTCTTTTGTATCCATCATATTCATCCATAACAATTATTGCACAACCATTGGATGCACCATGTTTTTGGAACCAGGGGAAGGGTGACCTACTTGACACATTTCACATTTTTTTTTTTTGTATTTATGCCTTTTTCAGTTTGTGGCATCTTTATTTAATTATTAGAGTTGTTGCTTTCTAACATATTCAAGATTTTCATTTCATTCAGTGTGTGGGTTTCCTGTAGAACCAGTCCTACTAAATTCTTCAAAATAGTCCCAGAAAGCATCCCATTTAGATACCTTATGGGTGTAGGGGCTTTGGGTAATGTTCAAATGGGAGATAACTAAACACAAAGCAGAATTCTATTTAGCTTAACCAGGTAGAAAAGAGAGGGTAGCATCTAATCAATTAGGACAAAATTCACTTTTGTATAATAATGAGGGATTTCAGTGTTTTCTTTGGAATTAAGATATATTTTAAGTAGGTATATAGGTAAAAGGTTTGCAAAAGAAACTTTGCTAAGGCTGAAGTTCTATAGTTGGCAACTCCTGTAACCCCGAAGATCCTGTTCTCTGAAGCCAGGAAAAAGCAGTCTGTTTCCAATTATATATCACAAAAATAGGGAAATTAAGCCAAGAAAAATGATCATTTGGGGGTTGGGTTGCTTTTTTGTAGAGGGTAAAGGAGAAAGGACTGTAGGTGCACATTCAAAAAAAAAAATCTGTTAGTCTTTCTGATTGGCTTTCAGATTTTTCTCAAGTGTTCTGTATCGGAAATTAAGAATAAATTTGGGATTAAAAACTCCTTCAGCTCCTTTTTGTTTCTCAGAATAGTCAGGCAGATTCTGCTGACACTGGCTGGTGGTTTTTGGTGAAGTCTTTTCTAGTCTGAATGGCGTCAGGTTATGGACTCCCAGCATCATACCAGGTAGTGGGTGCTGTGGGGTTTTGTTACGCTTTTTACCATACTTGAATGGAAATGTGCTCCCTCCTGCTGCGCGTTACTGTGCTGGCGAAGCAAGGCTAGGGATGCTGGTGTGAGAAGCCTCACTGGAAGTTGGATGCTGTGTGGGTGCATACAGGTCTGAAGCACCTAGGCTTTCTGAATGCCTGTGGCTAGTTTCAGGATTAGTGGTCCTGTGAGACCCAGGTGTTAACTAAGAAATCTCCTTTCCGCTGCCAGAAGATCACCCCCAGCAGATCTTAGTTCCTGTTTCTCACACCTTACACCTCCACAGAGTATTGAATAAAACTTTCCTAATGGTACAGAATCTTTGGTAACAAGGTAGTAGTCTGTTGGGGCTGGTGGTGTTTGGCTATTGGCTCGTTTCTTCTCACCCCCCGTGAAACTCCTCAGCTTGCTGCAGGCCTGCTCTCACACCCACCATACCAAGACATACCAAGGTGCTACAAAAGGTGCAAAGTGCAAAATTCGTGCTTGCTTTCAGCCAGCGTCTCCATTGTCCTCTCTCTGTTGGGGGCCTTTGCTGCTTAACTCTTGTCTTCTCCCCACGTGTTACCATCTTAGTTTCCCTGGAGCTTCTTGAGGTTTTTCCCTTTCCTTCCCCATCTGTCTTCAGGTTTCTTTACCAGCGCTTGATCCCTAACGTGTTGTAGGCATTCTCCAAGGTTCTATATTCCCCCTTTCCCTTCTCTTCTCAGTTTACATTTAGTCGTTCATATTTCCATGCCTCAATGGCCACATCTCTGCCAGTAACTTCCAGTTTTATATTTCATACCCTTATTTCCAGCAGCTACCTGGTTGTTCTGTAGGTCTTTCTGTTAAAACCTGGTCCCAAACCCAACACACGATTTTTCTGTGGTCCGCAGTCTCAATCCTTCGTTTCCTCTGTCAGTAAATGGCACAGTTACCCAGCAAGGGACCTCAGGCACACTAAACTTCCTTCTGTTTACTTCCCTGAGCTGAATAACACCAGTCACATGTGGCTTACCTTTTTAGCATATCTCAGCAGACCTTTTCTTCTCCGTTTCCAAATCATCATCTCACCTGGACTACTGCACGGGTCTTCCAGTTAGTTTTCCTGGCTTCAACATTTCTCTCTGCAATTACTCATCCATTTTGGTTGGTACCTTCTAAAACACAGATTTGTGTTTTCATTTCTTATTTTTAAAAAGTCACTGTTCCATTATCTTGGCACGAGATGTCCAGTTATTAACAGTGTAGCCTCAGCCTACTTTTTCAAGCCATTTTTTCTTTCGGCTTCTCCCTGAACCTCACTGTGCTCATACCAGAGCCCTTACGGTTTCCAGAGTATGCCACGTGCTCTCGAGCTCCGTTGCTTTTGTACTTGTCTCTCCTTTAGCATCCCCTCCCTTCCCTTCTCTGGCGGCCTTGCTTACTCATCCAGACTCTCTCAGCTGTCCGTGTGTATGGTGAAGCTATGGCTGGCTCTTCCTGGCAGGCGGGTTAGTTGCTTCTTCCCCTAAGTTCTCTTACAGGACTTCTGCTACCTCCTGAGAGCTCACTTACTCTCTCTGCCAGGTTGTAGACTTCCCTAGAGCAGAATCAAGTCTCATCATCTCTGTACCCTGAAAGTGTGGCATGGGCTTGACCTATCATATATATTGTCAAATTGAATTCTTCAACCCAGTTCCACTTCAGTGAAAAGTTTGGGGAGAGATGAGACTTACAGTGGATATAACCTGTAACTGTATAGAAAATGCAAAGGAAGTAAACTCAGAATCGTAGAGTTTAGGGTTAGAGTGGTGGTTAGAAATAATGGACAGACTCTTTAAGCCCTTCTAAAGATGAGAACAGCCAGGTACTGGGAGGTTAGGTGGCCTGCCCAAGATCACACAGCTTTTTTTTTCTCTGCAGTATACTCCATCCAATAGCCAGAAGGGCCCTGATAAGGCTTAAGTCAGATCCTGTCATTCCTCTGCTTAAAACACTCTAATGTTCCTATCTTCCTCAGAGTAAAAGCCAGAATCCTTACAATGGTCTGTAAAGCCCCATACAACCAGCCATGACTCCCTTGATGATTACCTCTTCGACCTCCCTCCTGTGCTCTCTGGCTCACTCTCTGCTCCTGTGGCGTGGCCTGCTTACTGTTCCCCAGGCATGGCAGACATGCTGTCTCAGGACCTTTGCATGTGCTGTTTCCTTTGCTTGGAATGTTTTTCTCTTAGATACCTACAGAGTTCACTTGCTGTAGGTCCTTACCCCAAACAAAGAAACAAACCAAACCAAAGACCCCAAATATTTCCTTTCCCTCTTCTCTGCTTTGTTTACTTAGCATTTATCTATATCTCATATACGATTATATATTTTGTTTATAATTTGTCTCCTCTGACTAGAATGTAAGCTCCATGAGGGCAGGGATTTTTATGTTTTTTTTTTTTTTTAAAGATTTTATTTATTTGTTTGACAGAGATAGAGACAGCCAGTGAGAGAGGGAACACAAGCAGGGGGAGTGGGAGAGGAAGAAGCAGGCTCACAGCAGAGGAGCCTGATGTGGGGCTCGATCCCATAACGCCGGGATCATGCCCTGAACCGAAGGCAGACGCTTAACCGCTGTGCCACCCAGGCGCCCCATGGGATTTTTATGTTTTGTTCCCTATTGAATCCCTGTACCTGGAACAGTGCTGGTGTGGAGCAGGCACTTGATAAATATTTGTTAGATGAATAAATGAATGAGAAGGTCTTGTGGATTTCTTATAGCTCCAGTTAAATGTATACTTACGGCATTACAAAGCCAAAACTATCAGGTCTGTCTAGAAGGAGAATCGATGTTTTAAAAAGCCTCATTCAAGACTTGTCATACTAGAACGTTGACCTCTTTTTAATTGACTGAAAACAGCAACCGTGGGCTCTCCCCAGCCTTACAAGTGGTTTGGGAAGATTCCCAGTTTACCTCTCACAGGCTTGGGCTTGCTGTGGTTTCTCTCTGCCTGTGATTTGCCCTTTAACCCATTGGGCTGCACAGATGAAAAGTAAACATAGCATTAAAGAAAGGAGCAGGGAGAGAGGGTATAGGGCAGAGGAGCAGAATTTCCCTGCGGCCCTGACATCTTCCCTTGGCTCTGGGCCCATCCACAGGGCCACTCACTGTACCTTCCTGAGTTGCTTCAGGGCTGTGCTCTAAGGAACAGTCTGGAGACTGCCAGGCCAGATGACTCTTGAATTTTGCTTTGATGTTCTAATTTCTTTGAAAAGAAACGTTAAGTTTAGGCCAAATGGACAATGGAGAAAGCATTTTCTTTCTTTCTTTAATTTTTTTTTAAATTAAATTATGTCCTAATTTTGAAGAGAAGTTTTAACCCTTCTCAAGACAGGATTGCAGTTGAAATTACCACCTGCCTCTGTCAGTGATGCCAGTGAGGAGTCAAGACTGGTGAGATCTGTCTTATGAAATCAATGACTTAAACCCAAGGGACAATAAATTACAGTTCTGAAGAAGTGTCTGATTCTTGGAGGTAGGGGTTATGTTGAGTGAAGAGCATAGTTTGTAATAGTGTAACAGGGATGTTAGAGTGATTTGCCTCCTGCTCTTTTTGTGATAACATCAGTGTGGTTCCTACAGAGTCCTCCTCATCAGGACAGGAAGCCCAGCTAAGGAAGTCGAAGGCTTAGGAGGAAGTTATTGTCCATGTACAAAGCTAACAGCATAATTTAACCCTTGGATTCAAAACTTTCAAATTGAAAATAATTTGTCTTGAACGGAGATGTTATCAGTGACCTAGTTAAAAATCATAGCCACCATTTCCTGAAACCTAAGAACATATTAGGTATTAAGGGCTTTATGTATTATTAATTTACTTAATTCTAATAACAACCACATTAGAGAGAATAGAATCATTATTTCTACTTTATAGCTGAGACTTGGAGGTATTTAGTAAGCTGCCCACAGCTACACTGCTGGGAAGAGGCAGGGCAGGGATTTGAACCCAGGTAGGCGGGGGGTGGGTGTCCCCACACTTCCCGCTGTACTGTGCTGTATTTAGTCTGCTCCGAGAACACACCAAGCATGTTCTCCCTGTAGGAACCTTACACTTGCTATCCCCACTGTCTGGGATGCGTTTCTCTCATAGCTCTGTCTCGTACCGCTGTGCTGAAATGCCTCCTCATCTGAGAGGCCGTCTAAAAGGTTTCTGGTAACTAGTTCCACTGTGTGTGTGGAGGTTGTCTTCCTTCACACCACCAGTTCTGGCATTACCATCTGCCTGTAGAGATAGCCTTAGCTTCTGCAGGTTCAGAGCTTAGTCACATAAGACTGTCCTCTCACTTGAGGGGTCACAAGCCCAGGCTACAGATTGGAGGTTCCCACAGCCCCCCTTCGGGTTTGGTTAATTTGCTAGAACAGCTCACAGAACTCAGAAAAACATTTTACTTACTAGATTGCTGGTTTCTTATAAAAGAATATAACTCAGGACAGCCAGATGGAAGAGGTGCATAGGGCAAGGTGTGGGAAAAGGGAATGGCATTTTCATGCTCTCTGGGCAAGCCACTCTCCCCAGTCTCTGTGTATTTACCAACATGGCAGCTCTCCAAACCTCATCCTTTCGGTTTTTTACAGAGGCTTTGTTACATAGGCATGATTGATTAAATCTTTGGCTATTGGCAGTTGAGTCAACCTCTAGCTCCTCTCTGAAAAGGAACTGAAGGGTCCAACCCTCTAATGACCTGGTTGGTGCTACAGGTAAGCAGCCCTATCCTGAGGTAGGGTCCTGTGGTCACCTCATTAACACAACACAAGATACCTTTATTCCTGTCATCACTTAGGAATTCCAAAATTCCTTTTAGGAACTTGGTACCAGAAACAGGGATGAAGTCCAGTTATATTATTTCTCATTGTAAATGACAATATCACACCTTCCGTGACCATCTTATCTGAAATAACATCCTTCCTCTGAACACTTTCTCCTTAACCTGCTTTATTTTTCTTTCTTATGATGCATTACAAATTTGTTGTCTGTCTCCCCCCATGAGAAAGTAAACTCCATGCAAACAGTGTCATGTTTAGTTCACTGCTGTGCAGGTGCTAATGCATGTTTACTGCGTGAGTGAATGAAGTAAAATGAAACTGCTAATTGAGCCTCACCTCCCTGGTTTCAGAACAAAGTTAAGTTACTTCAGGTCGGATCAAATCAGGCTGCACCACTAGCTGGAAGGAGACCGTCTGCGCGGGGCTGGGCTGGCATCCCTAGAGGAGGAGCTCCCGTTGGTAGTGTTAAGAGAATCAGACAGACCTGGGCTCAGACGCTGGTGCTGGAACTTACTAGCTCGTGACCTGGGGTTGTTGAGCGTCTTGAAGCCTCACTTTTCTTGCTGTAACGGATATCTTCCTTCTTGTGTTGTTGAGAGGATGAAATGAGAAATTGTAAAAAAACACAGGAGGTGCTCAGTAGGTGGTAGCTGAGATATTTTGTGGGGTTGGAAGAGGAAAGCAGGGTGTTAGCCTCTAATAGGAAGGGGAATGTAGACTAAAAACACAAACAACCACAGAATAATTACAAAGCAGCATGTGGACAAGTCTTGGCTGTGCTACTAACTAGCTGTGTAACGGTGGGCCCGTCACTGAGCCTTTCTAATTCCTGGTTTGCTAATCTGTAAAATTAGAGGGCTGGAGTGGTGGTTCTCTATTTCTAACGTTCTGAGTCGGCTCTGAGTAGAAGATAACATGGAACAAATTATACACAAAATGTTAAGGAGACTGTGTTCACGGTGGGTGGGATTAATCAGAATGGTTTTTAGAATGAGGTGAGGGGAATGAGTAGAGTTCATGGAGTTTGAGGAATAGAATAATGACCTGAGCCCAAGACAGCGGCTTAACCGACTGATACATCCAGATGCCCCCAAAATGGCAGTTTTGATAAAATGGGCAGATCTGACAAAATTCAGGTTTTGTGTATGTCTACACTGTTCAGAAAATAATGATTTAAATATTTTTTGTTTATATAAGCTACGTATTAAAAATAGCTACTGTAGTATTAGTATTTTATTTACACTTATATTGTCAAAATGAATGTTTTTCTTGGATAATACTTCCAGTTTTGTGAAGTCATTTGTGCTAGCCATTACATGATCATGTATTTCAAATTTCCACAAGCGTATTCGAAGTCTCATTTTATAGGAGGGATTCCAGATTAGTTGTTAGTCCAGATAATGACAATTATAAGTAAGGTATAGAATAAAAGATTTTCCTGTTCAATCTCTTTGTATTAGAGATGAAGAAATTAAAGCCCAGAATGGAGTGACTTGTCTGAGCGTGTAAAACACACTGATGCCAGAACTCCTGTCTCTCCTGTTCCTTTGAAGCTGCCCGAGGTATAGGCTCTTTCTTATGCACAGCTCTTGTTTGTTGGTTTATCAGGTATTACTGAGAAATGTTTTGGTAATCACCATCCTTCCATACTTTTAACTGGAATGTACACAGTCATGTTTTATACTTGCTACCCATTGTGAGACCTTCATTGGATGCCTACTGTATGCCACGTAGGTAGACTATTACTACTACCAGCCAGACTGAGATCCTTCTTTCTGGAGTGAACAGATGTAGCAAAGCCATACCTGGAAGGAAATAATCACATAAAAATTGACCTGCAGAGTTGACTTGCACTGCATTCCAGGTGTCCAAGTTTAACTTCATCTGACGGAATCATAGGAGGCTTCCTTAAAGAAGTAATGCTTATACACAAGAGTTGAGACCTAAAGATGTTGGTAAGCGGCCATGTTAGGGAGACTAAGGAAGGTCCTTGAGTTCCAGCAGAGTTGGAACACTGCTTGTGGAAGCAAGGGCTTGGCCCTTTTGTGGGACTGAATTGAGGCAGTTGTGGCAGTAGCACGCAGAGGGTGAGGTCAGACTAACTAGGCAAGGTCCAGCAGTCATGGGAAGGGTTTTGGTTTTATCCTTGACAGTAGTGGGTGACCATTGAAGGGTTTTATTTATTTATTTATTTATTTATTTATTTTATTTTTTAAAGATTTTATTTATTTATTCGACAGAGATAGAGACAGCCAGCGAGAGAGGGAACACAAGCAGGGGGAGCAGGAGAGGAAGAAGCAGGCTCATAGCAGAGGAGCCTGATGTGGGGCTCGATCCTATAACGCCAGGATCACGCCCTGAGCCGAAGGCAGGCGCTTAACCGCTGTGCCACCCAGGCGCCCCCATTGAAGGGTTTTAATTCTTAATGTTTCACATGCCTCGGTAGCTGGGCCCTCTCTTTACCAGATAATATCAGTTAAATAACTGAAATTTTATCTGTTGAGGGATTACCCCCATTTAGGAGATAGAATGTTATATTGGAAGTCAGTGAGAGGAAGAAAAAAATAAGTGCTTAATTGCAATTGGCAGAATAGAATAGTCTATTGCTGAAGTGTTTATTCTGAATTCATATTATTTGCTGAATCCCTGTGAAGATAAATAATCATGTGACTAAAATATTTTAGTAAATTACTGTATGTTATACAAAATAGTCTAATGGAGGTCTAATAGATGTAGCTTCCCAAGTTTTTTTTAATGGCTTAGTGCTTGCTAGAGCCCAAAGAATGACTGCTGGTGTCCTGAGGATATTCAGATGTGCTGACTTTTGCTGGAATAATTGCAGCTTCGTGATTTAATAAGCCCTTTTGGTGATAGTTGATTCCTCACTCCAGGCAGCTTGGTTGGTGGCTGAGCCAGGCCCGAGTTCCTCAGCCTCCGGCTAAACCCCTGAAGCTAATTTGGGAACGTAAGGTAGAGTCAAGGAGGGCCATGCAGCCAGATCCCTGTAACTTATACCAGAGCTGTTTAGACAGTAGCTTTATCACCCTTTAAGAACAGCTTTGCAATATTATGACTATCTTTAGGGCTCCTATCTTGCATTGAGTTTGGAGTCATCGTTTTTTGGTAACATAGGTTTTTTTTTTTTTTTTTTTTTTAAATTCTAAACAATGAAGTCTAATCCCCAATGAATACAAATTTGATATAAACTATATTATTTTGCTACTAGTCATTTGCTTGGTTTTTTGAAAGTCTAGGGGGGTATTTTGACCACAAAAAACCTCAATAACTATTTTTGTTTTTTAAATGTACTGTGTGGGCCTGGTGTTGTTTTAGGTACCATGCCCGTATTCCGTCTCCTGTATTACAATCAGAATGTCATTAACATCTTCCAGATAAGAGGGTGGTAGAGGCTGTCCAACCTAACATGTCTGGTTAGGCCAGGTTTGGAATCCCCAAGTACAGTTCTCTATTAATTTTAGCTTAAAATTATAAGCAACAGAAATCTTTGAATGCAAAAATATTAAATGTGAAAAGTGTTTCTTGGAATATTGCTAGGGTGGGTGAAAAATCCTAGTTGGTGAAGTTGAACAAAATGTGGCCTTTCACAACACTGAAATGTACCCATGCCCGCCCTCCCCTTTCTGCCATATTTACTTGGGCAATGAGGTCTGCTATGCTTGGGATAGACAGGGGCTTCCAAGGACCGACTGAAGGTGAGCCCCAATGAAACTGAGCATGCTGGGGCCAGCCACAGATGTGTTGGTCACACTCTCAGTCAAGGGTGAGGGTGGGCCAGGCCCTGGATGTGCTGGGGAGAGTAGAGTTCAGCTTCTCTGCACATCTTGTAACTCTGTGCCTCCTGCCTCCCTTCCCATTGAGTCTTCATGTGGAATTCCTTCCCATATATAAGGTAGTTCACTGGCAGCCACAGATTGTTGGGACTTTAAATGAATCTTAGGCCTCAGGATCATTCTCTTTGGTAGAGATAGTCAACTGTGACAAATAATGATAGCTCTTCTGCTGTTAAATGTATAATCTCAATTGATTCTTGGAATTTCATCTTAAAAATGAAGAGATGGGGTTGGGTTGGGGGGCTAGGTGGCGGTTAAGTGTCTGACTCTTGATTTTGGCTCATGTCATGATCTCAGGGTCCTGGGATCCAGTCCAACGTCAGGGCTCCCTGCTCAGCGGGGACCTTGCTTCTCCCTCTGCCCCTCCCCCCTTCTCCTGTTTCTTGCACTGCCCCTCCCCCCTGCTCCTGTGTACGCATGTGCGCTTTGTCCCTCTCTCTCTCTCTCTCTCTCTGTCCCTCAAATAAATAAATAAATTCTTATTAAAAAAAAAAAGAAGAAACCAGTCTTCCATTCCGATCTAAACCTCTTTTCTTGTGTGATCTGCTATGAGAGTCTTTTTTTTTTTATTAAAGATTTTATTTTTAAATACTCTTTACACCCAACATGGGACTCAAACTTACAACCCCAGGGTTGAGTCGCAAGCTCTACCAACTGAGCCAGCCAGGCACCCCTCTGCTGTAAGAGAGTCTCATGGATCTTCCTTGCACTCTGGGCTCCCTTCAGTCTAGTCTCCGTAGGGTACTCAAGGAAATCTTTATTTATTTTTATTTTTTTTCAGTTATATTGAGATCTAATTGACAGAAAGTGTTCTGTATGTTTAAGGTGTAAAACATAATGATATATATGTATATATAGCAAAACGATCACCACAATAAGTTTACTTAACGTTCTTCACCAACTTACTTACAAATTTCTTTTCTTGTGATGAGAACTTTTAAGATTTACTCTCTTAGCAACTTTCACATATATAATACAGTATTGTTAACATGTTGTCATCATGTTGTATATTATATCCCCAGGACTTAATTTATCTTACAACTGATGTTTGTACTTTTGATCACCTTCCCCCCATTTCCCCTACCCCTTACCTCTGGCATCCATCAGTCTGTTCTTTTCTTTTCTTTTCTTTTTTCTTTTCTTTTCTTTTCTTTTCTTTTCTTTTCTTTTCTTTTCTTCTTNGGTTGAGTCCATACCCAGTGTGGAGCCCAGCGTGGGGCTTGCACTCACGACCCTGAGTTGAAGACCTGAGATCAAGAGTCGGATGCTTGACTGACTGAGCCACCCAAGCGGCCCTCTTCTGTTTCTATGAGATTCTATGTACAAGTGAGCTCATACACTGTTTGTCCTTCTCTGTTTGACTTATTTCACTTAGCATAATGCCCATGAGGTCCATCCATGCTGTTGCAAATGCAGGATTTCCTGTGTGTGTGTGTGTGTGTGTGTGTGTGTGTGTAGCCAAATAGTATTCCTTGTGTCTATATACTCCATTTTCTTTATCCATTCATCTTTGGTGGATACTTAGGTTGTTTCCAGGTCTTGGCTGGAGCATAGGGGTGCAGGTATCGCTTCAGCATAGTGATTTCATTTTCTTTGGATATATACCCAGAAGTGGAGTTGTTAGATCATATGGTAGTTCTTTTTTAAATTTTTTGAGGAATTGCCATACTGTTTTCCATAGGGCCTGTACCAGGAAAATCTTTTTTTTTTTTTTTTTTTTTAAAGTAAATTCTACGCCCAATATGGGGCTTGAACTCATGATCCTAAGATCAAGAGTCACAGCTCTACCAAGTGAGCCAGCCAGGCGCCCCTGTCCTGGGGAAATCTTAACCCAATAGATCACACCACTTCCCTGCTTAAACCCTTTCTTGAACCTTATTCGTCTCCTTTCCCTTTCGTATTTGCAGCCTTGCTCCCTCCGGCACCTGGGACCTGTAATGGTTTCTCTACCTGTAATGTCATTCCTCACCCTTTTAAACCTCTACTTACCCTTCAGGTTGTGGGTACTTTTCCTTTAGAGGTCTTATCATAGCATCTAATTACAAATTTGTGAGTATTGGTCAGTTTATCCCATCAGACTTTAAGCCCATGAGGACAAAGAACATATCTCTTTGCTTGGCTATTATATTCCCATTGCCTGGCGTGGAGAATAACTCAAGACTTACTGAAGGAATAAATAAATGAAGCTCAGAAAATTAAATATCTTACCCAATGTAACAAGTGGTTTTACTTCCATCTGGAATATAAGCCCCATGAGGGCAAGATTTTTGGCTCCTTTTTTCACTGCTATATCCTTGGCGTCTTCAGCAGTGCCTGGTTTATAGTAGTAAATATTTGTTGAATATTGTGTTTGAATGGGATTCCAAAGATTTCTTTTTTTAAAAATTTTTTTATTTTTACTTTTATTTTTTTAAAGATTTATTCACTTTAGAGAGAGTGAGGCAGGGGGAGAGAGAGAGACTTAAGCGCACTCCATACTGAGCGTGGAGCCGGACACGGGACTCAGTCTCAGGACTTAGTCCCAGGACTCTGAGATCACGACCAGAACTGAAACCAAGAGTCGGATGCTTAACTGACTGCGCCACCTAGGTGACTCGATTCCAAAGATTTCTTATCCAAACCTAGGATTTTTCCCCTTGTGCCAGATCTCTCTGAAAATGGGGATTTGGGATTACCAGTTTCTCTTAATAGTAGAGAAATCTGAGAGTTGCTGTTGTGGTTCAGTAAGGTGGCTTTGCTTTTTCTGTGTACTGGTCTCAAAGGGCGTCCAAATGTCATTAGACAAACAACAGTATCTCTTCTGCATCCTGTATACCCCTTTTTACAGGCTGCCAAGCTAGGTATTGATGTCATCCATCCTGCCTCGTTTCTAAATCCCCTGAATAACATGTTGAATAACCATCAGAACAATTCCTCTACCAGCTTTTATTTAACTGTTTGCAGACTTAACAGTACATTTGTCTCTCCAGAATTCACTTACATGTCAGACCAGAAACATTTTAATGATCTGTTAAAAAAATAATTTCATGTTTAAGATACCAGAAACTCAGGTGTTATTTACTGTCTGAGTTTAGGGAATGGTAATTTTTTTCTTATTCCATTCCATATATCTCTGTCTTGAAGATCGATTTGTTGACTGTTTCCCTGATTGGGAGCTGAATAGTCTTAGTGTTAAGATACGGCAGTGCACAGGTTTGTGCTTCATCTTGCCCTTTGCCTTTGCAGAGAACTTGGGGTCATACAGCTTTACGAAGGATTCTTTATTTGTTACAGTTGCCACCTATAGTCCTGAAGTCGAGTCACCGTTTGTGATCATTAGTGATTTGTGCAGAGGGTATATGTCAGCGTGCAAGTCCCATTGTGTGATGGCAGCCCTGGCAGGCTGCTCCCTCTCTTGGAAAAACTTCTCATTTCAGAGATTGAGAATTGAGAGGGAGAAAATGGTTCCTTGTTTGTGGTGACAGATCTGGATCTGAGAGGTAGAGCCTGCCATGGGAAAGTGTGGTTTCTGGTCTTGGCAGTGGCGTGTTACCCTGGGCAAGTTCTGGGCTTGGAGTTTGGGTTCTTCTTAGTCAATGAAATCATGTTGCTCTCTTCCAGCTTTAAAAGCTGTTACTTACCTGTAGCATGCCAATTCCTTTAACTGAGAAATTGATCTACTCCAAGTTCATTGTAAGTTCTGATCTTAAATAATCCCATGTATATAGCCAGCTGTGTTAGACATGTAAGGGGAAGGTAGTAATTTCTCTTGCTGGCTGTTAGCCTATTGCCAAACATCCTTTTACCACGTTTTTCCTCTAAGATAAAGATATGCCTTTTAAAAAAGCATCCCGATCAACCCAGGGAATACTGTTCCCAGCCAGTTCCTTTTGAACATTGGCTTAACCCATGATGGTTTTCATTTGGGGAGGGTTTTTTTCAGCTAACCCTGCTCTTTACCTGTGCACGCTCTTGGATCACTAGAGAACGTGGGGCAGCGTCCTCCATTTAATGGCCTCAGAAATAGACACTCTGAAATTAGAAGAATTAGCATCACATTCATGTGTGCGTGTGTGTGTATGTGTGTATTTTAAGTCCATTAAGCTCTCAATTTTTTTCTGCTCATTTATAGATACTAAAAGTACTGGTACCCTTTGAAGGGAACACATTGCTTTGCAATGTGGACAAAATGACTGTTGCACAGTGGACCCCAAATTGTTCTTTCAAGATCACAGAGTACCTTATTTACATTTCTAAAGGAAGCTTTTAGTTTCTAAGGTCCAAAGATATTCAGTGAGTTTAGAAACCCAGGGTGAGGAGTCCTTGATCTTTGCAAATTGAGCATGATATAACCTTAGAGAAAAAAAGAGGAGTTTGTATTTCCTCGGTTTTATTTCAGATCTACAGCTTTCTGGGAGCCTTGATCATCCCGCACTCCTCAGTTGGGGAAACTGATCCCTAGGTTGTCCGTTAAGGTGCTGATGTGCGCATGTCTAGCCAGAATTGGAGTTCCACAGAATGGGAATGACGTGCTTCCCTTTTTCTTCTCCTCCACCTTAGGGTCCTGTCACCACATTGAGAAGATAGACAAAAACTCTTTGCAGTTTATTTTCTTTTGAACAAGTTACACTACGGAGGGACTTGTAGGCTAAAAGAAGAAAAGCTCCCTCTTTGTTAGAAGCAGCAGTGTGCAGTTTCAACTTGTCTTGGACTTCCTCGGAGATGTTTTAAGATCCGGCGTAAACTCGCTGTGGTTTGCCTTTGGGCATCCAACTGTTTAGCTTGGCTCTGTTATATCTGTAATTGCTGCATTTTAATAATTGCCCAATATTCTTGTCAGCAATTTGCAGTCTATATTTTTAATAGAACCTTTTGCCTTTCTTTCCACAGGTTCATTCAGACCTGGTTTAAGCCCCTGGATTAATGCTCACAGTCCCACAGACCCTCTGCAGCTGCGGGCAGGGGGCGGACATAAGCTCATTAAATATTCCCACAAGCCTCGTGCTGGTTATAGTTTATGTGCTCTGTAAAAATCCTCCGGGAAGCCATCTTCTTCTGAGATCTCCTTACAGGGTGTTGCTTTATGAAAATTGCTCTTAGCATTTGCTGAAATAGCATATTCTTTTGGAGAGAGTTTTCCTTATCAATCCATTCAGGAAATTTAATTTTTTGAAGGGAAGAAATAGGGTCAAATTCTCTTTGCTGTCATTGATTTTTTTTTTTAAAGACTTTATTTGAGAGAGAGAGAGCAAGCATGAGCAGGAGAAGGGGCAGAGAGGGAGGGAGAGGGAGAGAGAATCTCTCAAGCAGCCCGATGCGGGACTCGATCTCACCACCCTGAGATCATGACCTGAGATGAAACCAAGAGTCGGATGCTCAACCGACTGAGCCATCCAGGCGCCCTGTTGTCGTTGACTTTTTAAGGTCACAGAGGAGACTTCCCTTTAATTTGAGGTGATGTGATGGCAGTGTTGGACTCAAAGGATGATTGAAGTCAATTTCATGGTTTCCCAAATTATCTAATTAGGCAGTTTTTGAGACAAGGCCGTTGTGCCACTAATGACTTGTGCCTCTACTTGACGGGTAATATTCTTTTCGTGATTTCACTTCTTAGCTTACCTCCTTTTCGTCTGTTGAAGTGTTCATTTCTCGGTAAGCAAAAGATTGAACTGACTTTATGGTAGGTAAGGATTACATAAATAACCACACCCTCATTTCTCCATTTTATTGGTATAAATATACCTCAGAAGGAATGGACAGGTAACATTTATTGATTGGTTATTATGTGTTCTGCACTGTTCTAAGCTTTATACACACACACATGTGTGCACGCTAATATAATCCTTACAGTGGCCCGTACGATAGGTTCATGCATGCAGAATAATCTGCCCAACATAACCTATTTGGTAGGTGGCAGAGTGGATTCATACCGAGGCAGACTTTTAACTGCCGTCATCATCCATTTCCTGTTCATACTAGGCTTTTAATCGCTATTGTACATCAAGATTGAACAACAGTACCTCCTGCATATATAATAATTTCGTTTCAAGGCATATGTAAAAAATTCTTTTTGGTGTTAGAACTTTATTATTATTTCTGGATAAGCAATACTTGCAAAACCCCAATGGTAGAAAACTCAAGTAAGAACCAGTGAATAGGCTCCTGTGCCCTCCCACCACTGTCCCCCAATCATCCTCTTTCCTTCCTTACGGGCAATTAGTGTACTACTGAAAAGAGCCCTTTTTAAAAAAAAAATTTTTTTTTAGAGAGGGAGGATGGTTGGGGCAGAGGGAAAGGGAGAGAGAGAATCTTAAGCAGGCTCCCTGGCCAGCAGGGAGCCCGAGGCAGGGCTCCGTCTCACAACCGGAAGACCATGATCCTGAGCTGAAGGTAAGAGTCAGACGTTTAACTGACTGAGCTATCCAGGCGCCCTGTGAAAAGAGCCATTTTAAATATCTTTTTCTTAACACTTGCTGCAGTGAACTAAGACCACTTAACTAGAAACTCGTTTTGCCATTGTTTTTTATATTTTTGCGCTGCATCTACAAGTACCAAACTGGCTTTGTCTCCGAAGGTAGCGAGCTGGTTCTGTAGATAGTGTTTCCTGGGTGAGGGTACCAAGGCTGCAGTCCCCAGCTATTTGAGATGGTTCCTGGAAACTCCCTGATCTTGCCTTGCTCAGCACATAGAGGAGACAGAGTCTTTGTGGTTTTAGCCAGTTGTTGGGTAACTTCTATTCCTGATGAGAAGGGGTCATGCCATTCACACTGCCTGGAACATAGTAGGTGCTCAATAAATGTTGAATTGAACAACTTCTGTGGGTTGTGCCAGGCTCAGGAATATAGGGCTGGAAAATATATTTGGTGTGTCTAAATGAGGTAATCTTTAGGACCAAAGGAGGAATATTCAAGTTAAACAAATCACCATAAAACTTGTCATTCAAGGCCCTGGATAGCATAAGGTTGGAAGGTACCTTTGGATCCTCTGGTCCAGTAACCAGAGTCTCAGATGGGGCTGAGAAACAGGGAAGACTTGTCTTCTGTTAAAATGTGGGCAAACAGTTGAAATGAGAGCTTTCCTTTTGATGTTTCTTTCTTTTTCAGATTGATTCTAAATGTATTTTAATTTGATCCTTGTGATGACTGTCATTCTAACGTTAGATTGAGTCTCTGATCAGAGTTTTTGTGTTTCCTTGTTGACACCGGGAAGTTCATGTGTCAAGCGTCATTGATTACTTCAGCGCCCAACATAACTGGTGATGTTCTATTATAGGTGCACCTTGATTTTCTTCTGTATTCCTGAAAATTTTATATAAAACCAGAGATTTAAAAGTGTCAAAACTAAGCATTTCTTTACAAAAGTATTTGCTTTAAAAAATCTTTTATTAGGTAATTAATACCCCCACATCAGCTTCCTGGCATGCTGTCTAGGCATCTTTTAAGATAAATTTGCCTTAAACTTTTTAGAAACTCTTCATTTCACTTTAATGTGTGTTTTTGAAAAGAAGTTTCTGCATTAAGGTTTCTTCTTGAAATATGTTTATTTTCACAGGCAATTTGAAAATTGGAAAGAAGGATTTTTAAGGCCACTGCTGATTTGCAAAGACTGTCCACAGTCTGAAGCCGAGGTGACGGAAGAGGGCACACTTTTGGAGAAATAAAAATGACTTCTCGTTATGTGGTGGCCGTGTTTGCCCTGCTGAGTTCCTGCATGGCCACTACAGGTGAGATGCAGAATATAATTGCATGTTTGTTGTATGTTTTCACATATGTTTTTCTTCAGCGTCTTCAGTTTGGAAAAATTTAGGAAATGTGAGGTTAATGCAGACTGTGAGTATTTATGTTCTTCAGGGAAATAAAATATTTGACTAAAGATTGCATAGTGTGTTTGCCTGTGTTGTATTTTACTAGACCGGTGTTAGACATCCTAAAGTCAGTGACATGGTTGCTTAACTAACCTCAGTGTTGAAATGGGTAGAGAACAAATATGTTGATGTGTGATCTCACTTAGTTTTGTTCCGTGCATGGATTACATTTATTTTCTTGTCCTAAATCAGAATTTCAAGGAAGCTTTTTTTTGTTCTTTATTGTAAAATAAATAGGTCTTTTACTGAGAGGTGACACTCCTGGCATAGGATGCTTAAGAAGTATTAATTTTGCCTATTTATGTATTTTAATGGGTAATTTTTTAAAAAGTCCAGAGCCGTGCTTCCTGGAGGCCATCAGAGAATGGGATTGGAGGTAAGAAGCAAAAGACTTGGTTGGAACATTGTTGCCTAAGTGAGAGTATCAGATCCCCCGCATCATTTTAGTGTTCCCAGTCAGGGTTACTTTACGAACTTGGAAGCTTAATTTGCCTATTTTGTGGTAATATGCTTTGTGTCTGTTATATAATGAGCTACATGAAAGAATTTGTTGGACCAGTTCTGTAAACTGGCTGGTCTCAACAAGAAACACGTTGACTTGAAAAATGATGAGCCTCTTGGGTTTGGCTGTTGAATCCACATACAGATGAGATGACAGTGATGGTAATAATTGCCGTTTACTGAGTGTGCACCACAGCCCAGCACTGGGCTGAACAATTACAGACTCTAAACAATGGATGAGGATATTCTTATTTCATGAGCTCACTTAATCACAGCTCCGAGGTGGGTAGGCTTCTTTTTCCCATTTGACAGATGATGAGAGGACGTGATGATATGCACAGTGTCATGTGGCTGGGAAGTGGAGGAGCCAGGTTTTACCTCTGTGCTCTTCACCTCTGTGCTGTACTGAAGAAGCCAGTAAGAGGTGGTGAAGGCTCCAGTAAACGCAGACCAGGAGTCATTTGTAGGCACAGGCTGAGTGCCAGTCATTTTGCAGAACTTGGTTTATGAGGTTGGACAGCAGCATGTCCCCCTCATTGCAAATATCTTAAGAGAAAGTTGGTAGTTTTTTTGTTTTGTTTTTTAAAATGCCAGTGTGAATTTGAACTGCCCACTCTCTGTCAGCAGTTTCGCTTTGTCTCATGATTGAAGAGTTATTTGTCTCTTAGCCTCTGCATTAAAACTGATCTTAATTAAAATTTCATTGAAAAGGGATGCCTGGGTGGCTCAGTCGGTTAACCATCTGCCTTTGGCTTGGGTCATGATCCCAGGGTCCTGGAATCAAGTCCTGCATCAGGCTCCTTGCTCAGCGGGGAGTCTGCTTCCCCCTCTGCCTGCTGCTCCCCGTGCTTGTGTGTGCGCACTCTCTCTCTCTCTGACAAATAAATAAATAAAATCTTTTAAAAAAATCTCATTGAAAAGTTGTAGCAAAAAAAAAAAGGAGAGAGAGAAATAGCTTGATGGAAAATGTGCTATTTTGATGACGAGAGGTATTGCCATACTTGGTGGGTTTGAGGCAGAATTTTCTGCTTTCACTGATGCCTGGGAAAGACATAAGTGAAGAGGGTACTTCATGGGAAACTGGTGAATTTGATGGCTCTGTATAGCCTTGATGTATTAGATAGTGAATCAGTTTTGGTTAAGGCCTTCCTTCCTCTTTCAAGCCACGGGTAAAATATTTTTTTGAATTGTATACGTACTCAAAATGTTGCTGAGAATTACAGTAAAATTGTGGGTACAGTAGAATTACCAATTTTGTAGCAACCTGAGGCAACTGATTAATTGTGGAGGTAGAGATCTTTTTTTTAATGCTAAATTTTTATTGAAATAC
Source organism: Ailuropoda melanoleuca (assembly GCF_002007445.2). Lineage (NCBI taxonomy): Eukaryota > Metazoa > Chordata > Mammalia > Carnivora > Ursidae > Ailuropoda > Ailuropoda melanoleuca. Next base: position 61,937,995 of record NC_048219.1, on the reverse strand, counting down.
AGTTTACATAGAGAAACATATACATGAAAGTGTGCAGCTCAGTATTTTTTCACAAACTAAACACATCTATGTGAACAGCGTTAGCGATGCCTTTTTTTTTTTTTTTGAAGTAGGCTCCATGCTCAGTGTGGAGCCCAGTGTAGAGGTTGAACTCATGACCCCAAGATCAAGACCTGAGGTGAGATCCATAATTGGACACTTAACCAGCTGAGCCACCCAGGTGCCCCAGAGATGCCTTTTTGAACAACCTATTGTCTAAGTAAGAAGGGAGAAATGTTTTGTATATACTGAATCCAGTAGCTTTTTGTGTAGGCTCAGCACACTTTACAAAAATGCTTTTTGGGGCATTCTGGATGAGTTGAACTTCAGGAAAATAGTAGTAATAATAATAATGAATACTTATACAGTAATTAATTAATTGCTGTTGCCAGGTCCTGTTGAAAGTGCTTTATATGTATTACCTCACTTCATCCTTATAACTGTCCTAAGAAGTGTAGGTACTTTGTTTATCCCCAGTTTATAGATGAGGAAACTGAATGCAGACAGGTTAAGTAACTTTTTCAAGGTCCCAGTAAGTGGCAGAATTAACCATGAGCCTACTTCGTCTAGGTCTGATGATTGAGCCTTAAGTCTCTGCACTATGAAGAGAGTATTGATCAGAAGCGTGTTTAAAATGAATGATAATGTATTTCTTGTCTGTTGTCTGTGTCATCTTCAAACCACAAGTAAATCACTTATTTACTGAGTCCCTCTAAGTGCAAAGCACCATACTAGTCAGGGTTATATAAAGAAATGTATGATTCATCCCTTCCTTTGAATCACTTGTGCTTTAGTTAGGCATATAAATATACACATATAACAAAATAATCAATATATGGTGAATACCAAATAAAAGCCAGAGGACTTCAGAGAGGTCAGAAGGGGAAGCCCTGGTAGGTTGGAGTAGCTGGGGAGGGCTTTGTGGATGCGCTTGATCTTGAGCTCTGTTTTGAAGGCCGTCCAGGTGAAGGCCATCTAGAAAGGCAACAGCTGGTTGACCAGATGGTGGAACCATGCCTAGCACAGTATGTGTACATAGGTGCTTGATGTGTTTTTAAAGGATGGATGACCTGGAGAATTGGTATGGGAATATATCAGGAGGTCTGTTTGGAAGGAAGGATGGGAGTAGGTTGTGGAGGGCCTTGAATGTCAGAATGAGACTTGTGGATTTCATTTTGAGGTTTGGATTCTTCTTCCATTCCCATGTAGCCAGAGGCATATTCTGTTTAATCTTAGAATCCGAACTGTGGCCTCCAAAAGTGAGGCTGAGAATATGGCTTCTTTAGCTTCACAGACAACACTGCTTGACATATTGGCCAATTTATCAAGGGTTCATTCTCTGCCAGCTAGCTTGTTTTGTTTTTATAAGACAACCCTGTGAGGTGGGTGTTAGTATTATCATAATTTGCATTTTACCTACAAGGAAACAGACCGTTTGGTTAACAATTGTATAAAGTCCCATAACTAATAAGAGACAGAGCTGGGACTTGAACTCAGGCAGTTTGGATCTAGAGTCCAGCCCATCCACCACTCCACTGGCGCCTCTATGTAGGAGACCCTCAGTGTGGAATGACTGAAGCTCTTCACTTGACTGAGAAGCCACCAGTAAGTCATTCTGGAATCAGATCAAACTCCTTTCACCCTAGAAGAGACCTATGTAAGTCATATGGAATGGACCCTCAAGTAATGGGCCTTCTTTATTTGCATTCTTACTTCATTGCATTCTTACTAACATGGCTGTGAAGCTCTGTTGTAGGGTTCTTGGTGGCAGGAGGGGTGAAGGCTATATAAAAGGCCTCCTTTAGATATGTAGCCAGGGAGGGCAAAGGACAGCACAGTACCACACACTCGAGTTAGGACAGTAGGCCTGTTATAGCCCCATGGATTTCGCTGGGTCTTTACTGAAAGCCTTTCCTTCTCCACTTGTGGTTGAGGGTGAAGGAGGCAGGGGTCAGCAAGCTGCATCCAGGGTTAGCGGTTGCTTTGACAAAACGCCTACTTGTTCTCCTGTCTCTTTTTCCGGGGTTATTGTACAATGTGTGGGTGAACAAGAGCAGTGTAAGGGCCATAATGCCTCCTGGTTAGAAATTATCTTAGGTTTGGGGCGCCTGGGTGGCTCAGTCGTTAAGCATCTGCCTTTGGCTCAGCGCGTGATCCCAGGGTCCTGGGATTGAGCCCCACATCAGGCTTCTCTGCTGGGAGCCTGCTTCTTCCTCTCCCACTCCCCCTGCCTGTGTTCCCTCTCACTGGCTGTCTCTCTCTCTCTCTCTGTCAAATAAATAAATAAAATCTAAAAAAAAAAAAAAAAAAAAAAAGAAATTATCTTAGGTTTTTGCACCTCCTCTTAAATCCTGTAATCTCACAGGGCGCCTGGGCGGTTCAGTCGGTTGAGCGTCCGACTCTTGATTTTCGCTCAGGTCGTGATCTCGGGGTTCCTTTTGATAAGGGGTTGTGAGATCAAGCCCTGTGTGGGGGCTCCACGCTGGGTTGGGGCCTGCTTAAGATTCTTTCTCTCCCTCTGCCCCTCCTTTTGAAATAAATCAATAAAGTCTTTAAAAAAAAGTCCTGTAATCTATCTAAGAAAAGTGGGAAGTTTAAAATATAAATGCTCCTGTGGGCTTAAGGCTTACTAAGTTTTCACTTTTAAAAATTGTTTGGCAATGCATCTTTTTTTTTTTTAAGATTTTATTTATTTATTCGACAGAGATAGAGACAGCCAGCGAGAGAGGGAACACAAGCACGGGGAGTGGAAGAGGAAGAAGCAGGCTCATAGCAGAGGAGCCTGATGTGGGGCTCGATCCCACAATGCCGGGATCACGCCCTGAGCCGAAGGCAGACGCTTAACCGTTGTGCCACCCAGGTGCCCCTGGCAACGCATCTTTTAAAAATATTAACTTTTGCCAGAGTAAGGTAAGGCTGTGTTTCCAGGAGCCTTAATAACGAGAAAAGGAGGCACGTGCAGAGAATTCAAGGAAATCGATTTGGTTGGAAGGGATGGACTTGCCTGCCGTCCACTCGCCGCTTGTACCAGGTCCAGGGGGTGCTTTTGGGGTGAGCTCTGCAGACACCTTGCTGGCCTCAGTGCTGGCGGAGTGTTGGTGGGGTGGCCGTTTGCCTCATTCCATTGTTGCCATTCTGTGCCTAGATGCATCTTTTTGGAGGCATGCCCACAACCTGCCCACATGTTTCTATTGAGCAAACACATTTCTTTTCATCTCTCCCAAGTGTACCTAGAGTTCCAGGTATAGTCCGCAGGAAAATAGAGATCTTTTAGTTGGAGCTATTTTCCTGCTAAGAAAGCTCTGAACTCTTTGTGTCCATGGGCAACAAGCAGAGCTATCAGCTGGTTAGTATTTGGTTTGGCGTGGGACAAGCTGGCAGCCTTGGGGGAGGCTACACTAATGAGAATGTCATTTTATATTTATAGTTTTCAAATGCTCTTATACCTACTATTTCATTTGATTCTCATAGCAGTCCCTGGGGGGTGGGGGTCGGCAGGGTTTGTTTTCATCATTTCCAGAATGGGGGTAATGGGACTCAGAGAAAGTAATTTAGAAAGATGGTTCAACTCTCTGTCAAATCAGAATTCAACACTCTTCTGCAGACAGACTGCACTGAAAAGTCTTACGGTCTTTTTGCTGCAGGGCTTCCCTTAGTACCTCCTGAAACAGTGCTAGCCAGGCACTCTGCTGGGCACTTTACACCTGTCAGTTCATCTAATCCTTACAGAAAGCTGGGGAGGTAGGTGACTGTCATTATCACTATGCTTGTAATTGCTATCACTGCCACCGCTCCTACTACTATTAATATGCTAGAGGGAACTGAGGCTTAGAGAAGAAAAATGTAATATATAATGAGAGACAAATCAATTTCGATGAAAGTTGAAGTGGTCATTTATATCCAGTCATACACGGAATCGCTGGCAGAGTGGCAGCCCCTCCAGAGTTCATGCTCTTCCTGTTATGCTGCCCAAAAGGAACTGGCACTCTTTCTGTCGAATTTGGGATTAATGGCCTGAGGACTGCAGAGATGGTTCTTCCACAGTTTTCTCCTCTCTGCCAACTGAGCGATCGGAGGCTGTGGCTCATAATGGCAGGAAGATGGGGAGTGTGCCAGTATTGACTGCCACCAGGGAACATAAAGGCTAGAAGAGGGACAGACTCAAAGATTCAAAGCAAATCCAGCCAAGGCCTTCTCTTGCCAATACTGAGTCTCTGGGTCCAGCTAGTTGTTTTGGTCTGTGATTATTATTGGTTTTAGGTTGTTCCTGTCACCACTTTTGTATGTAATTGCTCTCTTGGATACATAGGGACAAGATGTCAGTTGTGATGCCAGTTGGGTAACCAGCTGTGCAGAGCGTAAGATGTTCACCAAGCACATGAGTAAGATTGTACACAGATTTGATGTCAGACAAGTGAACAGATGCCAGGTTCTCTCCTTTGCATCCTCATCCTAGACTGTGTCATTGCCACACTGCTTTTTGGATCCCTGATTTATTTGGGTTATTTTAGGGCACCAGCAATGGTCTGTTTTATAAACACTGATCAACATTTCCACCAGCACAGAGCTATCTGTATGTGCTTTCACCACGGTGCCAACTTTCTATTTATCTTAAAGAGTAAAGAACCGTATTCAAAGACCCAGAGTGGGTAGAGTGGCCTGAAATTAATGTTGGCATTCTTTTGGGGGAGACCATGCACACCCAAGCATGATGAGGTCCCTCCCTGCTCTGTGTTTTTGCATAGAAACAGTAAGCCAACATGCATGTGCTCGCATACACACACAAAGTTGGGACACATAGCAGTCGTCAAGAAAAAGATGAGTTTGTTTCTCAGAATCCCTTGCCCTGCACGGACTCGGATGTGTGTGTGGGGGGGGATTTGTGGGGAGGGTGGAATAGGATATGATGTCTAATAAGACTTTTTTTTTTTTCATTTGCAAAGGCAGTTTCCTAGCAGATAGTAGGATGTTCACCAAGAACATGAGTAAGATTGTATGTAGATTTGATGTCAGACAAGTGAACAGACTCCAGGTTTCTCTCTCCTTTGCATCCTTATCCGAGGCTGTATCATTGCCATGCTGCTTTTTGGATTCCTGATTTATCTTGGTTATTTTAGGGCACCAGCAATGGTCTGTTTTATAAACACTGATCAACATTTCCACCAGGACAGAGCTATCTGTATGTGCCCACACAGCTGTTTGACTGCTCAAAGCTTATATTTTCACACGTTTTGGATATAGGAAATGAGGCTTTCTCAGCTTGTTTGCTTTGATAACTAATCCCTCATACTCTGGGGCTACCTTGAATCACTGATAGAGCTCCGCGCTCTGGGTACTGGTTTTGGAAGTGTTGTAGGAGCAGGGAGTGTTCTGGGAAGGGTTCCAACATGAGGCCTTCTATCAGGACAGCCGTGGACATAGGCATTGAGGCATCAGAGTGCTTGCCCCTCTTGAAAGATTGGCCTGGACTGCACTGCTTGCATGTGAGCTCCTGGCTGACTTTCCTTTTTTTTTTTTTTTTTAAAAAAAAAAACCATTCTCTGCCAGAGTGGCCTAAAAAAGATTTATTTTGAAGTACAATATAGTCATATTTTTGTTCTCTGAGAGGTCACTGTAAATCAGGCAGAATTCTAGAGGACTTAAAAATGCACTTGCTCTCAGAATGTTCCTTCCAAAGACTAGGTAGCAGGTGCTCTGGGACTGAGGCCTAGCTATTCTCCTGCCCTGTCCTGCCAACTCATAGCAATCTTAAAAACAAAACCAAAAAATTCAAAACCAAAACCTGGAGTGGAATGTGGGAAATCTTTAGACCTTCAAAGGAAAATTGATTTTTTTTTAAAGTTATTCTCTCTGTGGGCAGTGAAGGGGACTATGTAGTGATGAGTTGTAGTTAGGGCAGAAGGAAGAAGTTCCAGTGTAACCGCTTTAAATTCTGTGTTGCTTTCCTTCATCCTCATATACCTGGGTAACTTACGTAGTCCTCATCTAGATGATAGACCAGAACTGTCTGCAGTAGCACCTCCCTTCCTTCCTGCTTTTCTGCCGCGTCCGGGAGGATGCTTGGGTGGCAGCGGCCTCCCGGGAGAGCAGAACATCGGCTTCCAGAGCAGCGCCTGCGCTGTCGTTTCCATCCGTGACAGCGCCGAGCTGCGGCAGCACTCCGCTCTGCCAGCGTGTCCCGCGGGCTGCACGCACGCGCCGGACTCCTGTTCGGTCGCTGCGTGCTGGGGCATGGGGCCACTTCACTCCCACCTGCCCCTTTCTTTGGAGTTAGAGCAAAGCACCACTGATCAGTTCTCCTTTTCTTTCTTTTTCTTTCTTTCTTTTTCTTTCTTTCTTTCTTTCTTTCTTTCTTTCTTTCTTTCTTTCTTTCTTTCTTTCTTTCATTTTATTTATTCATTTGACAGAGAGCCCTCCCCCTCTATTCGTGCTGTCTCTCTCTTTCTCTCTCAAATAAATAAATCTTTTTTTTTAAACTACTAAAACAATCTGTATGTTAACAAGGTCTTCAGATGATTCGTATGACCATTAAGATTTAGAAAGCACTGGTCTAATGTTTGTGTATAACTTCAGCTCCAAAAGCAAGGTGGGTATGCCCCGATCTCAGGCAAAATCACTATGAATATCCATATTATAAAACATATTTTAAAGTGATTATTTTCTCCAGAGAGAAAAACCCTGCTGTATCAACCTCCAGCTTAACATGTTAATTTATAAAAATGAGTTGACACACAACACATTTATTTACTACATAAAAATGGGCACAACTGTACTTCTGAAACACTGGTTTTGTTATGAGAAGCTTTATTGCAAAAAAAGGTAAGACCCTAAAAATCCATAATCCTGGGGGGAAAAAAAAAGACCACCTGGGGAATGGAAAGAATGAGACTTGGCAATCAAGAGAGTAAGTAAGTTGAGAAGAGAGGATCCAGGCTTTTAAGACCATGATTATTCAAGAATAGTTGTTCATAGGGCAAAGAGATTTTTAGATGATTTATTTTAAGATACAGCTTTTACTGGTATAGAGAAGTGATTATCTTTACTGACAGGTTATGGCCTAGTGTTCCACTGATAGGAGATAGTGGAACTTTTTCTTTCTTTTTCTCTTTTTCTTTCTTCCCCTAAAGGAACACATGAAAATCACAAAATCATTCTTGATTTCATAAGCATATCACTTCCAAGGGTCCTCCCTTCTACAGTCTGATCCTGGCCACCATCATCTTGCTCAGTTATCACAGTAGCCATCAACCAGTATCCCCAAATGCACCTTTGCCCAACAGTCTCCTCTCAACACAGCAGCCAAAGGGGTCCTGTTAAAACATCCTTCAGATCATACCATTCTGCTGTTCAAACCCTCCACTGCCTCTGCCTCACTCTGAGTAAAAATTGCAAGGCTGTATGCAGCCCCACACCTGCCCCCAGTTACGTCTAAGTCTCCACTCTAGTAGCCACCTGGCCTGCTTACTACTACTACTACTACTTTTTTAATATTTTATTTATTTATTTGTCACAGAGAGAGCGCGCACAAACAGAGGGAGCAGCAGGCAGAGGGAGAAGCAGGCTCTCTGCTGAACAGGGAGCCCGATCCAGGGTTCGGTCCCAGGATCACAACCTGAGCGCCCTGTTTTAGTAGACAGACTATACATTTTTTAACAGGTCCATATAATGTCGATGCTGCTGGTCTGCAGACCACATTTGAACGCATAGATCATCTGTTTTCTCAGTACTCTAATTGTAACACAGAACCCGCAGACACCTTCTAGAAAATTCTTACTGTCGTAAATGGGAGCTTGGTTTTAGCTAGCTTTTGAAATAGCTATCTTGAAAACCTTTCAGTAAACTCGTTTGGGTCCAAGGGATTCATGTGCTGGAGAGGAAATTGGTTTGAGGGAGTGAGTGCCTCAGAGACCTTGAGCTCTGCAGCTGTAAGTGTGGTGTACCCGTAGAAACCAGGTGCATCTTTATTAGCTGGGGCTACACCTTAACATAATCATCATAGTTATTAAAGAAGCAATCCTCCCCCAGTGTTTCCTTCCAGGTACCTCTTTTGCCTTTTCCATTTCTTGCCTTGTGACTTAGTAGACCAAGGCGGGAGACTTGTGTTGATTCAGTGAGCCTGGGACATTGGTACGGGCAACTAGGCTCAGGAAACTCTAGGTAATGAAGGATGGTACCAGCTGACTGGATAAAAGGGGGAGTCGAAGTAAGTTAAAAAGGGTGTTTAAAAAAGTTAGTGTTGGGGCACCTGGGTGGCTCAGTCGTTAAGCGTCTGCTCAGGGCGTGATCCTGGCATTCTGGGATCGAGCCCCACATAAGGCTCCTCCACTGGAAGCCTGCTTCTTCCCCTCCCACTCCACCTGCTTGTGTTCCCTCTCTGGCTGGCTGTCTCTATCTCTATCAAATGAATAAATAAAATCTTAAAAAAAAAAAGTTAGTGTTAAGTGGGGGCACACCTCATTTCTGCTGCTGCTATTTTAGTGTTAAATTCTGGCTTCCTCACTGATTCCTGTTTAATTCCTATTATCAGACTCCAGGCTAGAACTCTGAAAAATTAACACTTTTCAGGAGTAAAAAAATTTCCGAAGTTGTTATTGATACTTATTAAGCACCTTGACACCATATTTATTTACTAAATTTTAACGATCTCACTGCCTTTTTTCAATGATTCATGAATCAGGCAGCATCCCATTTAGCAGACAGAAAAGAGCTCCAAAGAGCTGTACAAAGTGACAGAAGAGAGTGGGACAAGGACATTTTGTAGCAGTAAAAGGTGGATTGGTTGTAGCAAGGTCACTTCGTTAGGGGATGGCAGGGGTCTGTCAGGCGTATTACCTCGCTAGTGCTGTCTGGGTAATTCCTGAGGGACCTGTTTAACTCTCTGCTTCTGGGAGAGCTGAAACTGTGATCCAGTCCGTTTGGAGATGTGGGGCTTAGCATAAATAACTCCATATTGAGCCTGTTACCTTGTTTTTAGCAGTCCCCACCTCCCCCTCTGATCACACTCTCAGCCTGAGAAATATCAAAATTTAAGGCATTAGCGCCGCTCCCAGCTACCCCTCTGAAGCTCTCCCAGATCCTGCTCGCCTTCTGTGTGGTATTCATTCATGGTCATAGCTTCAGGTTCATCATATTCCTCAAGTTGGTCGTTTTCTCCATTTCTTTTCTCACTTTCTGGTCCTAGGGAGATAATTTGCTTGGTGGTTAGTGGCTACGAACATGCATTTAAATAGCGTTGGAGAGAATATAACACACGAGGGCGATTATCATGATTCTTAGAAACCAGGTAATTCCCAGTGTCTGGAGTGTACCTTGGAGCCATGGTCCCCAGGACCCAAACCAATCAAAATCAAATAAGTCAAAGAAAGACCCCATTGAAGGAATCACTTTCTTAATCCAAGCGGTTTGTCTAGTGATTATTTTTTTAAAAGTAAACTCTACCCTCAATGTGGGGTTCGAACTCACAGTCCTAAGGCCAAGAGTCACATGCTCTAACAGCTGAGCCAGTTAGGCACCCCGTCCAGTGATTTTATGTCGCTGAGTTTCACCTTCCCCGGAAGTGTTAATCCAGGTGCAGCAAGTAGTGTTAGCCACAGCACAGACATCTCCTTGCTCAGCTACACGATGATCACTTAATTGTCAAGAACAACTTTGACCAGAGAGTCTAGAGATTTTTGTTGAGCAGCTATTACTTTAGCAGTGGTTTCTGCAATATCTTTAAGAGTTAAGGAGCTGACACTATATGTATTAAAAACTGGGATAAGACACACAGAAAATTTAACCTCTGTGCCTGAAAAGCTGTCTTTTAAACTAACTTTATTTTGCCACTGGTTTGTAAAGTTTTCTGATTTGCTTTCTCAGACCTCATCAGTGACATGGTTGAGGAGGGCAAGGTTATACAGCCCTGGAGCCTGCCACAAGCCCCAGGTGGTGGGCATTCTGTTTTTGAAATTGAACCAGAAAAATCCAGAGGAATGTAGCAACATTTTTACTTTGTGCCCCCTGCTAGCTTTTTTCTGGGCCTCCCAAAAATGTGTTTATCTTGCTGGCCATGCATATGGAGCAGTCTGGAATTCCATGTGGCATTAGATAGTGAAAAAAATGGAAAGATTTCCCACGTGATAGTGGTTATGTGAGTGCTCTGTGATTGAGAGAAGGGGATTTTGGGATGAGATTTATTTTAATATTTAATGTTTAAACCTATTGCACATCTTTTTTTTTAAATTTAAAAGCAAGTCTTTAGTGGGGGGGAGGTGTGGAGGTATGGACAAGAAGCAATACCAAATTTTTAAGTATCAAATTAAGAATTTTCACTCGTTAGAAGAAAAAAAAGTCTTTACAGTGAATGAAATGTCTGAATTTCAATACTGTGATAATCATATAATTTGAGAGCAATGGCTGGCATATTGTGAGGGACCCTGAGGCCCTGACCCCAGCAGCCTCCTCTCCCCCCACCTTTGTCACCCTAGGATTGTCTGCAAGGATGGCTTCACTGTCACTGGTCAGGTCTCAGCCTGGCCCTCTCGAATGCCCAGCAAGTCTGTGTCCTCTCTTTTGCCACATTTAATTAGCTCTGGAAATACACTATCAAAGGCTGTCTGGCAGTGGTTCATTAATGGTACAGGGTGAATTCAAAAGCACTAATTAATTGTTTTAGATTATTTGCAAAGCCCATGCTGAAAAACCTAATGCCTGGAGGAGAAAGTTGGCAGAGAAGCTGTTCAGAGATTAACCTGGACCTTACCCAGCTCAATTGCCTTTTGGAGTTGGGCCAAGAGGGGAGTTGTTTTTCTTTTTGGAGAAGTGCTTGTGGCTACATTGTTCCCTAAATTCCCAGTTTACTGCTCCAGGCTCTTGACTGATAGAGCTCATATAGACCTTGCTGAGCTAGGGAACGCAAGGAGCATCTTCTAGAAGTTTTGTTTGTTTTTTGTTTTGTGAGAGAAACACAGTTATTTAAAATTCATTAAATACTTCAAGGGTCTCTTCTTAGGGAGAGGAAAGGGAGCTCTAGTTTGTTATGAAATAATCCAGGTTTTAGTGTTAAACTTTCAAAGGCAGCAGGATCAGGCCATAAGTATTACCCCACCCCCCCAACCCCCAAAATAAAACAAATCAGATTCCTCATTTCCTCTTTTTGGCTGGCCCAGGTCAGCAAACTGCTACTGCATTTGGAAAATGGTGTTCAAAAATCTCAATTTGAAGTCAAGTGCATGTCAGTTTAAGTTCAGGATATACTGTATGTATGAAGGGGGAAAATAGGCTTGCATTTTGTATTTTGCTACATTTGACATATCTTATAAAATAGTAGTACCTAGGATTAGCTTGGCCAGATGAATTGTAGGAAGGTAATAGAAGTCCCTGATGAAAGAGATTTGAGGCTTTTTGGGCCAAGTGCCAGTGCCTCTGTGTGCAGTGCAATCAGTTGAAGATGAAAGTAGAGAAGAGTATTTCAGACATTTCAGAGCCAATCAAGTGTTATATAAGGGACCTGTTTTCTAAGCAGTATATAGCACTATTTGAAAACACCTGTCCAGAAATCTTTCAGTCCCTGGGCCTGGCCCTGCCTCCTCATGACAGACCTCAGTATTTTTTCCCCATCCTTCTGGGCTTGAGCAGCCTGTGAGTCAGTAGTTACGTACAAATCTCAGGCCAAATCGTACTTTATTAACATGATTCAGGAGAAAAGAATTCTAATGAAAAATTTCAGAGGCCTGTGCTTGGCTATTTCATGATATTGTCAGGTCTTCCTGAACTCAAGGAAGGCCCCCAAAAATCTATTATTTCTATTTATTACTCAACTTGGAATCTATTGGAAAAATCTTACATGAAAACCTCAGGAGAGTGTGTTCTGGTTGAGGAATTTATTCTTGAGTGCGCAGTGGCCTCTGTTTACTCTGCGTGAGGCTGGCTGTCCTGAGACCTTGGGCAACCTGACTTCTCCTCAACCAGCCGACCTAGAGTAACAACTTTGGACTTTTAACCCTTTTTGCAGATGGTTCCCAGGCAACTTGATGGAGTTGATAGAAATGCAGATCTCAGAGATGCAGAGCATGAAAGATATTTTTAAAGTTGGCAATAAAGCCTTTAAACCAATAAATGACTATGGGATTTTTTTCCCTGCCTTATTTTTTTTTTTTTTTAGTCTCATTGCATTTTTATTTTAGAAAGTAATTTTGTGCCACAATGTCAAGACTTACTGGTATTTCCCTGATAAGTTGTAAGATGTCATGAATAATGTTACAGCTAATAGTTAAATTGATGTCTTAAACATTGATTTTCTTTAAAGAGATAAAACAAAATTCAAAGTTACCCTAAAATAACCATGATTATTTATATTTAAGTATATTTGAGTGGGAGAGGAAGGGGTTAGGATTGCCATTGATAGAATGAAAAGTACACAGAATCTGTAGTGTGTCATGTGTATTTTGTCATCCATGAACATGGTATACCCCTCTGTGTGGGTTTTCTTTAATTTCTTTCAGCACCAGTTTTTGTAGTTTTCGGTAATTTAGTGTGAAGACTATAGTATGTCCAGGTGTGAACAGTATTCATTATGCATGACTGTTTCATTAGAGTTAGGTTTGAGAACCTCTGTTTAGGGGTGCCTGGGTGGCTCAGTTGTTGGGCATCTGCCTTCGGCTCAGGGCATGATCCCAGGTCCCTGAGATCGAGCCCTGCATTGGGCTCCCTGCTCTGCTGGGAGCCTGCTTCTTCCTCCCCCCCCCCCCCCCCCCCGCTTGTGTTCCCTCTCTCTGTCAAATAAATAAAATCTTTAAAAAAAAAGATTTTATTTATTTATTTGAGAGAGAGAGCACGAGCATGGGGCGCCGCAGGGGAGGGAGAAGCAGACTCCCTTCTCAGCAGGGAGCCTGACAATCCTGGGCTCCGTCCCAGAATGCTGAGATCATGACCTGAACTGAAGGCAGATGCTTAACCAACTGAGCCACCCATTTGCCTCAAGAAATATGTTCTTTACCTGAGGCTTAAACTGGTGTTACTGACCAGGGGATAGCCATAACATCTCTTCACTGAGGTAAAATGAACATCCTTATTCCTTTGGACTAAAGGTCAGAGTTAGGGACAATATCAGAATCCAAAGGCTGAAAGTTGTGCCCTTTTGCTGGACCCTTGGGTTTTCCCAGCAGATTTTTGCTAGAGCACAGTCACTGTGGTGAAGCTTTATTTGAGACTTGGATTTTTTAGAGATTTTATGCTCCAAATGTGAGGAATGCCTGTGGACTTTACCAAAGAGAATCTGCTGGACTGTTACACTTTTATTCAGTGGGAGTAATTCTCCCCCACAGTGTTCATTCTTGACAGAGATTGTACAGAAGTTGTGACCTTGGGCTGTGGATTCAGACACAGGTTCAGGCCCAGGTTTTGCTGTTTGCAGGTTGTATAATCATAACCTTGGTGTCCTCACATATAAAAATAGAGATATCAGCAGTATCTACCACACTGTGTTCTTATGACGATTGCAGATGAGATAATGCATATAAATCAAAGGGTCGTGTTTATTTTATTTTATTTTAAGATTTTACTTTTTTGAGAGAGAGACAGAGATAGCGACAGAGATAGTGAGAGAGCAGGAGCAGGGAGGAGAGGGAGAAGCAGGAACCCAGCTGAGCAGGGAACCTGATGTGGGACTTGTTTCCAGGACCCTGGGATTATGACCTGAGCCGAAGGCAGCCTCTTAACTGACTGAGCCACCCAGGTGCCCCTGGTCATGTTTATTTTAAATGAAACTATTAAAAGTAGTGTCTTTGAAGATGTTAGCATGGTGAACATATTTACCCAGTCCTTTAAGCGGTAAGTCTTATTTTTCAGACATATATTTGGTGCAAAAATCAGATCTGATCGTGAAATACAGTTTTGCAGATAAGACGGATTCTATCAATGACCAGTTACTTTATTTTCCTTATGTTCTGTTCATAGCAGTACGGTGGGAGCACCGAAGTGGTGGTATAAGGGGTGTGATGAAGATGGGAGGAGGTTGTGAATAAAAAGCTTTCTTTTTTCCTTGTTTTGGATTTGAGTTTGAGTCCCAAATCAAGACTTTCGGAGCTCCTGTTCCCTGCTCTATAGAATACTGCTAATTACTCTTAGTCTATTGATTATCAGGAGAATGAAATGCAAGTAAAGCAGCCAGCAGTTTGTGGCACACACTAGGTCTTTAAAAAGTTAATCCTTATTTAGAGAACCTGTATATTTGGGAAAAGAAAGAGAGCTCGAACAAACCTAGGCTGGGCAGAGTGAGTTTATTGCTCAACTGTTTGCTCTGAACAGGGATACGGCAGGTCAGGGTACTTCTTTGGGAGATGGCTGATTGGCTGTTGGCTGAGCTAAGGACTTGGGTGGCTTTGAAATGAGCAATGTAACAGCCAAAGGACTAAATCTGGAGGCAGAATGGAGAAGACTTTCCTCCTCTAGAGGAAGTGACTTGGCCTTTAGCTAGAGGCTGGAGGGTAGGCATGAATCCTCAGGAAAGGTAGTAGTGGGCTAGGGGGAAAGGATTGGGGCTGGGGGGAGGCAGGAGAACCCAGAAACAATGGAGTGAGACCACCTAGTGGCAGTCGTCCTCACCTGTGTAGTACCCGTGGGCTTAGTCCCACCCTAGCCATCCTACTTAAAATTGTAATCCCTCTGGACTCCTGGTGTGTCCATCTGTTCTTATTTTGCAGTTTTCCCCCTCATAGCACTTATCACTTTAAAACATGCTTATAATTTATTTATTATGTTTATTATTTATCTCCCCCCACTAAAATACAAGCTCTATGAAAGTTAAGTCAGTTTGCAAAAGCTCTGGTGTAGCTGTTCCATATATTTGAAAATTCTCAAGTGGAGGACTTTCCCCAGTGCCTTTGTCTCTGCTTAAATGTGACCTCTCAGGGAGAGGGCAGGGACGGTTCACTGATCAATCCCTAGTCCCTTGCACATAGTAGGTGCTTAATATTTTTTGAATTAATAATTATAAAACCCTGTCTCACTCATCAAGTACCATAAAGAGAAGCAACTTTGCCAAAGTAATAAATCTGAAGCTTAATGTATTTTATTTTGGGGAAAGGAAGTGGTGTTGGGTTGAAGGCTAGCCTGCGTAGACCAGGTGAGGGGTCACTGTCTTCAGATTCTTAGGTAAAGCAATGTCTGAGTGACCTGTGGTGGTGGTTTTAAAGATAGGTGTCGATCTGTCACTAGTAATGTCTTTGACAGCAAGAAGCTGTTGCTTCTTTGTAAACCTTCTATAAAGCTTAGCATAAGACTCTTCAGTACTCTTTACCTTGGCTTAGAGAGTGGTGGTATATTTCACGCAGGAGCTGAAGGTTAAACCAGTGGCTCTCAAAGCGTGGTCATGGATCTGCGACCTTATCAAGAGTTTGTGAGGTCAGAACTCTTACTGTAATAATTCAGAGTTGTCTTTTTCACTAGGCTGACATTGCAGTCATGGTAATAAAAGGAATATTGGAGAAGACAGCTGGTGCTTTAGCAGGGATTGAGGCACACACCAGTTTCAGCTCAGGATGTTCTTGCTGGAGGAGTTTGAAGCCCTCAACCACATTGTCTTTTCCACGTTCTGTAGGATGAAATGGGAAATAGGCAAGTAGCACTTCTACATTCCAAAGTTCAATGCCGTCCTGAGGAAACGCTTGTGCAGTTGTTTGAATTGTGAGCTGAGCTGGTCTGTTTTTCATGGAATACCATTTTACTTGAAAGAACGATTGACAAATGATGGTTATCTCACCTTCAGTACTTGGCAGGCATTTTTCGAAAATGAACAAAGTGATCTCGTTATTTCAAAGAAAACAGTTTACAGTGTTAGTTGCCAATGAAAAATTTTCTTTTTTAAGCAAAAATTAAAGTTTTGGAAAACTTACGTTCATCCCTATGACCATGGCAGTTTCTGAATAAATACTTTTTTGATGAGATCAATGGAAATATGAACAAATATTATTTTTTTGCTATCATATAAGAAATATGTCAATATTTGGCATATTTGCATAACTCAGTGAACTGTGATTTTCCAGATGGCTAATACATGATGTTACAAAATCATGTGTGGATAATAAAAGATCTCACATCTTGATAGTGCAGGATAAAGCAGTTGATTTTTAAAAACTTTATATTTTCAGATAATTTTGGACTTACAGAAGACTTATATAAATGGTACAAAGAGTTCCCATACCCTTTATGTAGCTTCACTTTATAATAATATTATATACCTATAGAACAATTAGTAAAACTAAGAAATTAATCTTGGTACAATATTGTTAACTAAAGTATAGAATTTATTTGGATTTCACCAATTTTCCCCCTAATGCTCTTTTTCTATTCCAGGACCCAACTCAAAATCTCACATTGCATTTAATGGTCACGTCTCCTTGGTTTCCTTCAGTCTATGACAGTTCTCTGTCTTCCAGTGCCTTTGACACTTTTGAAGAATGGTCAGTTGTTTTAGAAAATGCTCCTCAATTTGAGTTTATCTGATATTCTCTCATGATGGCATTGGGATTATGCAGTATTGGGAAGGGTACACGTAGGTAATGTGCCCTTCTCAGGGTGTCAAACTGGGGTTACATTAAGTTGGTATGTCTTATTACTGGTGGTGGCAGCCTTTATCACTTGGCTAAAGTGGTGTCTGCTGGAATTCTCTGCTGTAAAGTTACTAGCTTACCTTTGTAATTAGTATTTTGAGAACAATGGATTTTAATGTAACAAGGTATGAAAAGTTTATTATGCAATTCAGATTGCACATCACAACTAACCTTTAAGTGATGACTATTTAATGAGGTTAGGTAAAATATCGAAGAAGAAACAGCTAGCTACAAGTATGTGAAAAGACTATGAAAATTTACTTCTCCTTTCCAACTACATATCTGTGTGAGGCCAGATTTCTTCATATCCTTCAATCAGAACAATGTATCACAATAAATTGAATGCAGAAGTAGATCTGAAAACCCAGCTGTCTTCTATTAAGCTAGATGTTAAAGAGTTTGCAAAAATGTAAAACAATGCCACTATTCTCACTAAATTGTTTTATTTCAAAAATAGTTATTTTTCATAAAAGATAGTATTTGCATTAACATGCTGTGGCTTTATTATGGTTGGTTTTATTTTTTTTATTTTTATTTTTTTAGAAGATTTTATTTATTTATTTGACAGAGACAGAGACAGCCAGCGAGAGAGGGAACACAAGCAGGGGGAGTGGGAGAGGAAGAAGCAGGCTCATGGCAGAGGAGCCTGATGTGGGGCTCGATCTCACAACGCGGGGATCACGCCCTGAGCTGAAGGCAGACGCTTAACCGCTGTGCCACCCAGGCGCCCCTATTATTGTTGGTTTTAAGTAAATTAAATATTTTAAAAAAATTACTCAGTTTTCATTTCTGTTTTGCTAAATGTTGATAGATAAAACTTATACCAACAAAATCTCTTTGGAGTCCTCAGTAATTTTGAAGCATAAAGGGATTCTAAGAACCAATACATTTCAGAATTGCTGCTTGCTAAATAAGAGAAGATCTATCTTGGCATGTGGCGGGGGGGGGGGGGGGGGGGGAAANGGGGGGGGGGTTGCGAAACTCATCTTCGGGCCCAAATGAAGTTTCAGTGAAGGGTTTCACTTAGAAGCCATGGCCCCGGGGAGGTCACTCAGTTCCTCTGTATCTGTTTTTTCACCTGGCAGGTGAGGGAGATAAGCCTGAAGGTCTTCAGGTTTCTTTCAGTTCCCAAATTTTATGATTCCAAATCACTCTGGCTCTCAAGGATGTCATCTTGGCAGCCTGGGCATGCTGGAGCATTACACGTAGTTTCTAGAGTGATACTTTTAATGATGAAAAGGATCATATCTAGAGGATATAATACATATTTGTGAGGCAGGGATTTGAGAGAGCCCCGTTCTGGCTTTTTAGGCCTGTAAAGTTATTCCTTTCAGTGTCTACTTCAGAAAATTGTGGTTTTAGATCTTAATTGGTTTTTACTATACTAAGGGAAATATTTTTAATTGCTGAATACTTTTTTGTCAGTTTATGTGTATCATAAATTAAGAAGTGTGATTTCCTAGAATTTTTGTGCTATAATGTTCTGTGCATATGCATGTAAACTTCTTGTGTAGAGATGTATAAATATTTAGATAAGTCATTTTTCTTTGTTATGGGTTCTTCATATACCACTGAAATCTATACTGAGGCAGGCTTAGGTTGTAATATACATTATATACTTAAAATCTTCATGAAGTTAATTAGTTATTTTAGTACTTGCTTTTTAAAAAAACTTAAGACTCTTTAGACATCCTTAATATTTACAAATGCAGACTTAAAGCCAGCTGGAATGTATTAGGAATCCCAAACTTTGTAATTAACATTTTCCTTTTTTAGTTTAAATGGAAGGAGACTTGATGGCTTTAGTTTTTAAAGATGAAGAAACAAAAGGGAGGGGGAAGCCAGTAGTGTATTGTCCTATTAAGTATCCATCTCAATCCAGTTTTTAAACAGGATCCTAAATTCCTGTAATGTGGATTTTGTAATGGAAACTGCCACAGTTGAGGGCCAGCTCTGTCATAATCACCAATTTGGGCATCTCTGATACTTAGCAGAAATATAAATATCTAATGTAGTGTGTGTTTGTTACACTGTCGTAGGAAAATTTTGTAATTGATTCTGAGCCAGATTCTTCCAGTGTTTAAGTTACTACTTGGAAATAAGATTTGGAAACTGACTTAACTTTCTTCGTACTTCTACAGTTTAGTAAAGTATAGCAAATTTAGTATGTATTATATCTAGAAAAGAAATTTATGATTATCTTACATCAGAAAAGTCTCATTCATCACATTTCAAAGGTTCCTTTAAGTAGTTAACTGTTTCAGGATATTTATGTAACCCAGTCTAAGAGGAAAATGCTCCCAACTCCCACCTAGACAATTTAACAGTATAGTGCTTCAGAGCACAAGCTTGAGAGCCAGCTGCCTGGCGCTAATCCCAGGTCTGCCAATAAATAGCTTTGTAACCTCTGTTTGCGTCAGCATCCTCATCTGTAAAATGGAACTAATATAATAATAGCATCCATCTCATTAGATTGTTTTCAAGATTTAATGGGATATGATGCCTCACGTGCTCAAAACCTGCCGAGCACTTATTAAGCTCTGCTGAGCCATAGCTTTGAGTATTTGTGTGTTGTTAAAATTATTGCTTAGTTAACATGTGGTATATTTTAGGTTGCTTATTTCTTCATGACATCTGAGTTTGTATCTCATTAGTAACATTATCCTCAAGTAATGTTTTAGGATAAGTTACATCTGGGTAGATTTTACATTCATAAGGCACACTACTAGAGTTCTGGATTTGTGGTATATTGGTATTTTAAGGATCCTTAGAGATTATCTGGTTCAGCGCAACCTGGTACATAAATCACCTTTCTAATATCCTGTTGACTGAGCCTCTAGCCTTTTACTTGAATTTAAAATATCCCTGGCCCTTGGGAAATTCTTTTTTGTGTTGTGCAATCCACCTGGCTGTAAACCTCCACTCTTCAGCCCCTAGTTCTGTAGGGCTGCAGGGAATTTGGTTAACAAACAACCCACCTGAATGGTGGCAGCAAGGTAAAAGGATTCTTGATGATTAAGGGTTGTCTAAAAGTGACCAGAATGGTGTATCATGGGACTTAAAGGACTTTGCTCCCTATTCATAGAAGAAGTAAGGCTTGTGTTTGTAGATAGAGTTACTCTGAGCTAGTTGGGTACATATTTGACATAGAAATTTGTTCCACTGAGCCTGGGGTGGGGCACTAAGCCAAAGGGGAAAGGCTGGACCTCACTCCACAAAACATCCGCATGGGTTGTTGGATCTGTCCTTTCCTGGAGGAGGAGCTTTGTGTTTAAAAGTTGGGTCTGCCATTTTTTTTTAATTGCCTAAATGGAAGCTCCGTGGAAGAAGAAAAGGCTGCTTACCTTGTTCACTGCTGTGTCTCCAACAGCTACAAGAACTGGGGAAGTAGGTGCTCAATATTCAAATGATGGAATTAACAATTAAACACTCACATGTGAATGTGTTTTCAGTTTAGTGTGGGGAGATGTCATTTTCACTTTTTTTTTTTTTGGAAACCAGCTCATGTTTAATTGTGGCTTTTTTTTTTTTTAAAGATTTTATTTATTCATTTGAGAGAGAAAGAGAAATGGAGCACAAGCAGGGGAAGGGAAAAGCAGACTCCCCGCTGAGCAGGGAGCCCGACATGGGGCTCTATCCCAGGACCCTTGGATCATGACCTGAGCCGAAGACAGATGCTTAACTGACTGAGCCACCCAGGTGCCCCTAATTGTGACATTTTAAAATTGGATAAGTGTTTTGACGTCTGCCTCCTCCCCATATTTCATCTCTTTAAAATGACAGAACACCAACCAGTCACAGGCTTCATGAGTTTAATAAGTTTACCCCTTAAGTGCCTATTTGCAGCACCCAATCCTCCTTTGAAATACCAGACAGATCCTGCAGTGGCCAGCAGTACACTTAGACCTTTAGGGTTCCCAGTTCAGGTTCTCTGAGCATTCGGTGCTGCAGGGCACTTGTCCAAAGCTGGTACCTCCCTGTAGCTGGGGAACTTTAAATGTACCAGTGAAAAAAGTTTTTTCCCCTTCAAGGGGAAGAAAGAAAATCACTCCTCCAAACCCAGCAGATCTGGCTGTGAGGTCTTTTCTCCTGTCCCATCTCTTCAGGCTTGTTTTTTGCAGTGGAGCCAGAGAGACCAAAATCTCACTTGAGTTACAAGGAATAATAGACAGTAATGGCTATAAAGGGAGTGACCAGGAGCGAATGAGATACTGCTTTACCTCCCACACCAATATATGTGTTTCATGGAAAAACAAAAATAACAGGTCCACAGAATACAACAGCCAGAATTATAAAATCCATCCATCCAAGGGTGGTGGGAGGCAGGACGGGGAGCTGGGAGGGTAAATGGTACAGAGAGTAAAAAACTCTTCATATCAGTCCAGGTATTGGGGCTGGCAAGTGCTAGAAAAGACCTGCAGAGAAACTTGTGGTCCATTCACACTGGTGTTAAAAATCCACATACCGGTGTCAGGAAGATTCTGCCTTAGGTACACTGGAGACAGAAATCCCAGTTCCTCAGAGAGAAGGGAATGGGCAGAGGGTCCTTGGTAGAGCAGGTCCTGCCTTTCCTGGTGGAGGAGGGGACAAGGAAGAGAGCTCCTTCAGCTTTCTTCCAATTCCACCCATCCCTTCTGGATGGCTGGCCGCCCCGTGTCCTGCAGCAGCCTTCAGTCTGGCAGGAGACGGATGCAGCAAAGGGAATTTCTCTGCGGAGGCTGGGCTACTCAGAGCGGACTGCAGGTGGAGCGTCTTGCGGAAAAGTCTGTTGCTTAAGAAAACCACCAAGGAGAAGAGGCGCATCTGGAAAAGGTATACTTTGCCAGGGGTCTTTGCTTCATTGGCACTGATGATGAATGGTGGAAAGGATGGAGAAGAGGCCACCACTGATAACATATGAGGACCGCCTTGCTGTGAGGAAAGCCAGGGGCAAACCAAATCCAAAGTAGTAAGGCCAGTTCCTTTCTATGTTCAACAACTGCTGGTGCATTTCAGTTCCTTTATTGAACCAACGATATTCAGAGGAGTCCAGTGAGGAGAGAAGGGACATATGCAGAAAACTAACCAGCTGACCAACAGGGTGGATGGGAAAGAGACTCACAGACATGCCCTGGATGAGGAAAGGAACTTGCAGCAAAAGGTTGAAGAGCATGTCAGCAGTTATTTTGCTGACACGAGGGAATGGGTGAGGCTTCCTCCCCGATACCTCAAATGCCAGATCAGCTATGTCTTGAAACAAAATGGCATTTACAACTTTGCTAAGCACAAACAGAGGGGGCACCCAAAGAGCACTGAAAAATGAGGTAAGGAAGCATTCCAGCTCCGACCAAACATCTCCATGTCATGATGGATCACCAATAATTTGGGCTGTTACTGACTGTACAGGAAGAAACGCTTGATAAAACAGGAGGAGACTTCTGCTAACGAGATGTAGCTCACTTTTCTTGCTTCCTTTCTATCCTCTGGGCTCTCCGGTGCGTCAGGGTACTGCTTGCCCGCCTTCTACACTCTCCTCTCTCTCTTGCTGAACCCAAGCATCTAGCTTTAAGATGGTACAGATTCCCCAGATGGAGTCTTTGATTCCCCTGGTAATTCCTGGAGAAAAGGTTTTGACACTCTCAGCCATCTCTTCACCGCCCAAATAACAACTACAGAGGACAGGGAAGCGTCTCAAAGTCTTTCATCATGAAGGACCCGGCCGCTCTGGCCACTCCAACCTCCCGGCTCCGACCTGCTTGGAGCCTTGCCCGCCACGGGCCCCGCTCAGCTCCTCCTGGGCCCTCCGTGCCCGGCCGCCATCTGTGGACGGGGCACTCCCAGGGCCCAGGCCACTGCACCCACGCTGGGCATGCCTGGGCCGCACCGGGCCGCTCTCACTTTCACTTGTATGTCGTGGCCCATTCTTGGTGCCTGAGCTGAGGGAGAACCTGTCAGAGGATAGGAAATGAGATCTCAGGGAAAAATATTAATAATAATCTTATGATTATTTGCAACTTTCAAATACATTCAGAAAAAAGTGCTTTTTTCTGTTTCGATATGTGAAGATTTTCTAGAAAGGAAGGAAAGGTTTCTGACTTTATCAAAGGCAGAGGTATACCATGCTGTCAGCATTGGGTGTTTAAATCAGCTCAGCTGGATGGCGGCTTCACACTGTAGCCCCAGTGATGTAATATGAGCTTAGCTCTACTTTGAGTGCTAATGAAACAAGTTGGCCAGAAATATGAATTGTAAAAAGCCATCAAAACATTACAATGTAGGAGAAAAATTTAGCGAAAATTTAACATAGAAAGTCCAAATAGTTCCCTTTTCTGAAGGCTTTTAAAATTTTTTCTTAGGTAATTTGCAAAGACTATTTTAGGTTGTAGAAAATATATGTAAAATTAAAATGACGTTAGCTGAGAACTTTGCACAATTAAGGAAATCTGAGCTTCCTTTTTTCTTTGGTGTTTGTATCTCTGTAATGTGCTGGTAGCTGAGTTTTCTATAGAAAGAGGACATGTATTTAGGTCAGAACTCATTGGCATATTCCTTGGGTTATCTTGGGTCAGCATTTTCTCTGGGAAGAAACACCTTTTGATTTTGGAACCAGAATGCTGGTTCCTGCCTTCTAGTCCAGGTACGACGCTCCTTGCACAACTGCCCCGCCCCCCTCCCAGGGCTGGCCTTGCCTTAGTCACTTGACTCAGTAAGTCAATAACTTCATGACTTTGAGCGAGTTACATAATATCATTCCACGTCAGTGTTTTCAGCTGTAGAATGAAGGCAATAGTATATCTCAAGGTGCTTTTAAGGAATAAATACGTAAATACAAGTAAAATGCTTAGAAGAGAGTCTGGCACCTAGTAAATACTCCGTAGATGATGATATTATTATTACCAAATGTGGATGTTTTGAGGGTAATAGAGTGGAAAGTAGATTTTTTTAAAAACTGGAAATTTCCCCATACAGATTCCAAGGAATATTGATCATTGTCTCCATGATAACCTTAGCATTTATAAAATTCTTTGCCATTTAAGCCACTTGCTATGCTTCCATTTACACTTCCCTGTGGGAGGTGTGGAGTTAATTTCTAAGATGTTCCATTAATCATGAACTAGGAATGCTCTAAAGAAAAGAAGGTATAAGTATTAACTGGTTAGAAGACGAAATAACTTTGAATTTTCTAAAGCTGTGCCTTTACTTGGAATTTTAACTTTGTTGAATTTCTATGTAAGGGGATAAAAAATCATTCCATCCTTAGATTCACAGTGTGCATAGGCAAAATGGGGGAAAAAAAGATAAAAATTGTAATTTTGAGGGGAAAAGTTTTTTGTGTTTTGTTTTTTTTGAAGATTTATTTATTTGAGAGAGAGAGAGAGCGTGCGCATGTGTGCAGTGGGGAGGGTCGTAGAGAATCTTAATGGAAGCGGGGCTTGATCACGCGACCCTGAGATCACAACCTGAGCTGAAACCAAGAGTCTGACACTTAACCGACTGCGCCACCAAGGCGCCCCTAGGAAAAAGGTGGTTTTGTTTTGTTTTTTTTAATTGTCTACATCAGTCAAATTCCATGGATGTTGTCTTAATTATCATTTTGTGTCTTCAGAGAATGGAGCAGGTTTTGAACATGCTCTTTTTTTCCCCCCAATATATTAGCCATTATATTTAACAGTATTTGGGGTTTTTAAAAATAGAGGTGATTAATTGTGAAGCATTTTGATGTTTAGCAGGCAAAGGAAACACATTACTTTGTGTGAACAGTGGTTACTGTGGATGTTTTGAAGCCTAAATTATTGAACTATTTGCCTAAGGACAAACTTCTTAACCATTTAGGTTTCCTCTGGCCTGTAATGAGCTACAGGGGTAGGAATAACACAGAAGCATCGTATGTGTGAAACATTGGGTCCTGTTTGGAAAGCATGATGGATCCAAGTTTTCAGGTTTACCTTTGAGTTACACTGATAAATTAGAAAACTTTCACCCCATTTACCTCTCCTTTTTGTGGTCTAATTGGCTCATGGTTGGTAAAGACAGAAGCATATGTTTCTGAGAGAGATAAGCCTTCATTTTGTTTACATTTTAAATGATCACTGTCTCTGGAACTGGCACTGGGACCAAAGAATGTTTATTACTTCCATGTTAACATGGGGATGGGTCTGAAAGATGTTAAGTGAGGTTTATGTTCGGTTCTGTTCTGCAGCTTCCTTGGACCCCAGCCAAGGTAACTGGGCTTCATAAGGGCCAGGAGGAACTGCTGTACAGTCTCTTTTTTATAGCTGTTTTTATGTTTTTATCTGAAAGCATCTACCTTGAGGAGAGAAGCTCTACTTTGCAGAGTAAAAAACAGCTATTTCTAATCTTAGCAAGTGGACAGCAAGGGGGTAGCCAGGGGTATACGTTTTTCCAGACACATCTGTCCTTGTTGTATTACTGGTCAAACAGATCTTGTGGCCTTTGGGCAGGGTTGCCTTGGGAAGATGACAACACAATAGGGAGAGTTTCTAATTTAGAAAGACTGCTGGGACTCCAGTAAGGAAGTTGTTTTTTTTTAACCTGTGCGTGTCAGGTGGGATGCAGTGTTTCCTGCTGTGGAGGTGGGGAGAACCGTATCACACCTTCACAGAGAAGGGAGAAAGCACCTGATTGGCACGCATGATTCAGAAGCGTCATAGGCCCAACTCCATGTTCACTTTTCCAAGGTCCTTCCTGTTGCACTGAACTCCGGCCCTGCCCCCTCCCACCCTCTGGGGACTGTGGAACCCCCAGGGAGGAAGTCACCACTCCTATGCCCTTTATTCTTCCTGTGCCCTCTGGCTGAGATCTGTCATGTGGGTCCAGGCCCCACCTGAAATCACGTTCCTCCTCAGTGCCCAGACTCCCGTGTCAAGTACCGGCCGGTGTGATTGCACCTCCCATTGACCCACTGTTCACAGAGGCATAGGAACACATAGCCCAGACTGTAGAACCCAAAGAAAGCTCTGGGTGACCTCTGCTATTTAGCAGCTGCTCCTAGCACCAGTCACTGTGGCAACTGGGCTCTGTTTATGAAAATGAACGAGGACCTCAAAGCCAGGGCATTCACACCATGGACAGAGCTCCCCCTGGAAATACATTGCCTGCCAGATTGCCAGGGCTAAACCAAAACAAAGACATACCAAACAGAAGTAGCTGGGGAAGTGTTCTGCCCTTGGGGGACATGCACCATGGCCTAATTGCCTGGTATCCTCCTTTACCAAACAGAACCATGCCAGGGTGAGCTTATCTTGGTTATGCCAGAGAAAGAAGGAGGCAAAGACCCTGGTACTTGAATGGGTAGTTTCCTGAGTATACCCTTGCATTGCACAGGGCTGGCCTCTAGCTATGGGTTTAGAAGGAAGTTTAGTACCAAGGACCTGACTTTTTGAAAATCTTATTTTAGGTCCTGCTTTTATGTAAACTGTAAAGCTATTTTTGGGTCTGCACCTTTAGAGTAGACCCTTGTCTGGAATAACTGAGTTTGGAGTTTGTCCTCTTTGAGTCCTTGCTTTCACAGTGATGGTCCAAGTACTCCGCATGGGAAATGGTGAGCCATAGACATCTTTGAGCACACCGTGAAACCCAGAGCTTCCTTTGAGGGGACTGCTATGTTCTGGAGTTGCTTCTAGCATTCTTAGGTTTTATGATTCCATGGCTGGACCCTTCCAGTGCATGTGTCTTTTAGCCTCATTTAGATGTTCACTGGGATACTTCACTGGGTGTAGATAGATGCAGCTATAGTCTATATTGAAAGTTCCCAGAGTTTGGAGCTGGAAGGACCCATAAAAATCATCAAACCACACTCCCCTATTTTAAAGATGTGTAAGCCCAGGTTAAATTCACGTGGCTAGTTTGGCAGAGCTGGAGCAAGTGCGCAGGTCTTCTGATGCCATTCCAGAGCTCCCTTCCCCACACTGTGCCTTGTCACTGTCAGAGTCCGCTTAGCTGTGGCTTCCATGTCCCTGTGGAGGAGGGAGAGACGGGGAGGCCGAGAGGGCTGGCACTAGTGATTTGCCAACAGAACAGAGATGTTCAGGAATGACATATATTTGGAAAAAGAGGGACTCTTACATGTAAGTCAACCTTAGCTTTCAAGTGTAAAATATCCATTCATGGGGAGCTTGGCTGGCTCAGTCTGTAGAGCATGTGAATGATCTCAGGGTCATGAGCTCAAGCTTCACGTTGCACATAGAGCTTAATTAAAAAAAAAAAAAAAAGACTTAAAATAGCCATTCAGTGCATTGAGGAGGCCTTGAGGTCCGCCACCTGGTCTTCTTAATCTGATTGGATGTCAAGGAATTGGCGTAAAAGGGGAGAGGGTCCGGGGGTGGGGTGCCACTGATTATGAGTACAGTGAGAGGAATGTGGGCTTAAACCAGCGTCCCTTCCTAGAGGGATTCAGGCCCCGGTCTATCCCAGAAACCCTTAACTCCTTAACTTCCGCTGTATGTCCTGGGGTTTGAACAGCTGCTGCCACTCATGAGGGTGACCCATCCCAAGGGACCCTTCACTTCAGGGAGGGAAGTAAAGCTAAGTGTACTTGGTCCTCCTTCCGTACTTAGGCCTTTGCAGTTACTGGGGTGGCTGCCACTGTTTGCTCATGATAATTCCTTATGAACTCTCCTGTTGATAAACCAAACCAAATCAATAGTGGTCTTCCTTTAACTGAGGATTTAAGTTAAATTATAACCACAAGTTTCCTGTTGGTTTCCGTTCATTTCAGTGCTGAACATTTGTGCTCTGGGCTATGGATGTGATGTTTCTGCCCTGTCTTCGCTGAGGTACCTGTGTGAAATGTGAGTTTGCCATGTGGCAGACTCATTTTCCTCTGGCTGGTTAATGAAGCTCAAATACTGACAGGGTTGATTGGTCATATTTGAGAGTTCATCACGGGCACGAATATTATACCTGCAAATCCCTTGCTCAAATCTATGTAATTGTAATCAGGGAAGAAGCCCACTTTTCCAGGTTTGTTCTATAACTATCATGACAGTCAAGTTCTCTTGGGCAAGGGATCAGGAAGAAGCCTGTTAGAGTGTGTTCTGTGCTGGCTCTGCCAGGCTTTGGAGAGCAGACCTCAGGGCGATCTGAAAAACTGGTACCCTGAACTAGGTGAAGCCATTAACCAGAACGATATCTGGACAGTCTGGAGCTGAACAGGTTTCTCTAGTATCTATTTACAGCTAGCCAGCGAGGTTAATCACAACTTCGCTGGGAGCCGGTGTCTGCACTGGCTATAACTCACTTATATTCTGGATGGGGGCAGAGAGGCTGAATAGATTTATTCATTCAGGGAGCAGTGAGTAACAGCAGCCTTAGCTGCAGAACCAGCTCTTTTCAGCTTTTTGATGATGTGCACTATTATTGTTTTTAGCAGGTTAGCTAAAAAGTGAACCTGTGAGAGTCAAGCCTGTATTCCTCTCTGTCCAGCACTCACATGCTTGCTTCTAGTTTGCTGTAGTCAATCAGTAAACGTTTATCAAGTGCCTACTGTGTGCCAGGCACTGTGTTATCACAAACCAGTTACTTATTCTTAGTTAATGAATGATCTTACACAGCAGGCATACAAAGGAGCCTTAAGCAGGGGTGGGTAATTGGGATCTTTGTGTCTCTTCCTGCTCATTTTTCCATGCCTTCACATCAGGGAAAGGAAGTGGAAATCAACTTAAATTAGTTTATTTTGGTAAGAGCAGTTTTAGAAAAGGTTTGGTGAAGGAAATTGAAACTGTTGAGACATAGGAGGTTTGGGGATTACTGCTGGAGTTTTCCTATTCCTTCTAGCCCAGGGACTTTGTCCCAGTTACCACTGATAATGGACCCTTTTTATGTTTAACTGTCTTGTCAGTAAGTCAGTGACACATGCTGAGAATAGAAACCAGTACCATTCCATGTTGTAAACGCCCGTCTCTACGTGCCCCGCCAGTTCTGTTGTTGAGATTGTTGCTATGATGCTTAGCATCAAATGCTAGCCCTTTGCCTGGCATTTTACGTCACACCTACAGGGTCCCTACCCCAAGCTGCTTACCTTCCCTGGAAGCCCAGGACCTTTTCCACATCACACCACAGGAAGTGGTGGAGGGGAAGGGATAGGAGCCTTCCCTCCATAAAACGTGGTCCTTGCTTGAGGCAATGAAGGGAACTGTGGAAGTTTTAATAGGGAAGGGCCTTATTTAGGTAGTTTTTTTCCTGTTAAGTTCCGCTTTTAAAAAGATTTAGGGTTAAGTGTAACTCCGTTCATTAGTTTTCTATTCTTTTGAAATACGTGAGCTGCAGTGGTTGACTGTGTGCTAGACTCTGAGGGAGGAAATGAAACAGATGTAGCCTCTAGTCTGTGCTCTCTAGGTGCTTCCTGACCCACGACGGAAGAGAACACATCAGGTGGCATCATTAGAAGTTTTTTTAACTTAATGGTGGGCAGGAGAAAATGGAAACTGGACTAATTTCATTCAATTCTTAGGTGGTTCTGTCTTTACCATAGGGTTATCTTAACTGAAGACAGGTCTCCTGGTGGTTGTAGGCGTGGCTTAGTACGTGTCAGGGTTTTGTTTATAGTCCAAGGAAGAGTGATGTGATGCAGGCTTTGGCTTTCTTAAGAGTGAGAGAGCCTCTTTCCCCTGACCCCCAGCATGTCTCTCTTCGCATTCATTGGCTGAATCGATACAGCGCCATCTGTCCTTGAACCAGTCATTGGCAATTAGTAATAGAGGTGCCATGACCGGCCAAGACCGATCAGCTAGAGAATCAGTCACATTGCTTAGCATAGGGGTCTCCTGCCAAAATAGATGTGAACAGACTTCCAAAAGAAGAAATGCACATTTAGTAGGACCATGTAAGAATAAGAGGTCAAAGACAAAGTGATGGAGAGGAGGTCCTGGCCCTTGTTTGTGTTCCCTCAGTTGCCTGGGCAGCTTTCTGTGGGACCCTCTAATGTGGTGCTACCCTATATACCTGCCTCTCTTCGCACTTCCTAGAGTACAGCTTCTTAAGGCTAAGGTACTCTGTCTTACTCAATATTTGTGGCCACCATACCTGGCACGTATGGGATTTGAACAAACTGAATGAAAAGAGATGTTTCACATTTTATTGTGTTTAGCTTTTATCAAACATTGCTTGAAATAAGTGGACTATTGGTATCTTATTCTTTAAATATTTTATAATGACTTTGAGATATAATTCACATACCGTATAATTCACTTGTTTAAAGTGACTGGTTACAATTCACTAGTTTTTAGTATCTTCATTCATAGAGCTATCACTACAGTCAATTTTAGAACATTTTCATCACTCCCAAAAGAAATTCCATATCCATTAGCTGTCACTCCCCACTATCCCCTTCCCCTAGCCCCTGACAACTGCAAATCTACTCTCTGTTTCTATGGATTTGCTTGTTCTGAACACCTATGTAAATGCAGTCCTACAATACGTGACTTTTTGTGTCTGGTGGTTTTACTTAACATAATGTTTTCAGGGGTCATCCGTATTGTAGCTTACATTGGTACTTAACTCTTTTTTTATGGCTAAATGGTATTACATTGTATGTGTATACCACGTTTTATTTATTTATTTATTTATTTATTTATTTATTTATTTATTTATTTATTTTTAAAAGATTTTATTTATTTATTTGACAGAGAGAGAGACAGCCAGCGAGAGAGGTAACACAAGCAGGGGGAGTGGGAGAGGAAGAAGCAGGCTCATAGCAGAGGAGCCTGATGTGGGGCTCGATCCCATAACGCCGGGATCACGCCCTGAGCCGAAGGCAGACGCTTAACCGCTGTGCCACCCAGGCGCCCCTGTATACCACGTTTTATTAATCCATTATCAGTTGATGAACATTTGTGTTGTTTCTTGTTTGGGGCTATTACGAATAATGCTACTAAGAGCACCTGCGTACAGGCTTTTATGTGGGCATGTGTTTTTATTTCTCTTGGGCATATGTATACCTTGCTGTAGAAGAGCTGGCTCATGTAGTCACTCCACGTCTAACCTTTTGAGGAACTGCCAAACTGTTTTCCTGGGTGGTTGCATTTTCCATTCCCAGCCACAGTAGATGAGGGCCTAGTTTCTCCACATTCTGCCAGCCCTTGTTAGGATTTGTCTTTTTGAAAGTAGCCTCCTAGTGGGTTTCAAGTGGTATCTCCTTATATGCTCATCAATTAAAAAAAAACCAAACATTTGATTGTTTGTGTCAGAAGCTCTCTGTTAGGTGTTGAAGACATAGAGATGAGTAACCTTGACCCTTTCTGCCTCTCTGATCTCGTCGCCTTCATGTCTTTCCTCTTAATCTCTGTTCCTCACCTCTGAATTGTTTTGTAGTCTCTACAGTACCATGCTGTTTCTTACCTCTAGACCTTTGCTTGTCTTCTTCCCTCTGTCTGGAATATGAATACAAATGCTAATGCTAATAATAGTAATAATAATAATACTGGTTAACTCTTACATACCCAGCCTGTCATAGAGTAGGCAGTTGGCTCCAGAGTCTGTGTTCTCAAACACTGTGCTATATATTTTTTTCTTTTAAAATCAGCCTTATATAGGGATGCCTGGGTGGCTCAGTCTGTTGAACATCCGACTCTTGGTTTCGGCTCAGGTCATGATCTTGGGGGGTGTGGGGGTGCGAGGTTGAGCCCCTCATGGGGCTCTGCACCCAGTGCAGTCTGCTTGGGATTCTTTCCTCTCCCTCTGCCTCCCCCTCTGCCCCTCCCCCCTGCTCACACAGGTGCATGCACACGCTCTCTAGCAAATAAATAACAATCTTTTAAAAAAATAAAATCAATCAGCTTTATTGAAGTAAAATTTACATGGACTAAAATGTATATATTTTAATGGTACAGTTTGATGAGTTTTGACAATGTATATACTTCTTTAACCACCACTACAATCAAGTTATGGAAGATACAGATATTTTGTATCGCTTCCCCCTTCCCCCAAGTTCTCCTGTCCCTTTGTAGTCCATATCCCTGTACCAGGCACTTACTGACCTGCTTTCTGTCACTATAGGTTAGTTTGGCCTGTTCCAGAATTTCATGTACTCTCTTGAGTCTGGCTCCTTTTGCTCAGCAAAATGTTTTTGAGAGTTAACAAACCAGTTGTGCTTCGTATCAGTAGTTTCTTCCTTTTCGACGCTGAGTATATCCATTGTATGGCTATACCCCGATTTGTGTATTCATTCACCTGTTGATGGGCATTTGGTTGTCTCCTTTAATTATGACCAAAATGGTACGAACATTTGCAAACATGTCTTTTTGTGGACACGTGTTTTAATTTTTCTTGGATAAATACTTAGGAGTGCAGTTGCTCCATCATATGGTAAGTGTATGCTTAACCTATAAGAAACCACCACCCGGTTCTCCAAAGTAGATGTACCTATATTGATTTAATTTTTTTATTTTTTTAAGTAAGCTCTACGCCCACCATGGGGCTTGAACTCAGGACCCCGGGATCAAGAGTTGCATGTTCTACTGACTGAGCCAGCCAGGCGCCCCCTGTGTTGATTTTAGTACATATCTGTCCTTTCTTCTACTTTTTGCTTGGTAACTTCACCTAATTCTTTTTTTTTTTTTTTAATTTTTTTAAGGTTTTATTTTTAAATAACCTCTATGCCCAGTGTGGGGCTTGAACTCACAGTCCTGAGATCAAGAGTCGCATGCTTTTCTGAATGAGCCAGCCAGGCGCCCCATAACTAATTCTGAAGAATCACCTCAGACATCACCTGCTTGGAGACTTTCTTGACACTTTCATCTTTCCCTCTTTTGAGGTGGATTAGGGAGGTTCCTCCTCTGTGTCCCCGTAGCACCTTGGTTATTGAAATTGTTCACTTGCCCATCTTTTCATCAGACTGTAAGCTCCTTGAAAATGGAGAAAATGTTATTATTTCTGTATCCCTAGTGGTTTGGATGATACCTTATAAAATATAGCTAGATGCTCAGTAAATGTTTGTGAATGGGTGATGACTGGAGCATTATTCAGCTTACAGGGGAGTTCATGGCCCTGTAAGGGAGGTAAAACAGGCATGCACATAACTGTAAGGTAAAGTAGAAATCGATAAAGGTGAAGAACAAAGTCTAAGGGAGTTCAAAGAGAGATGGCTTTTAATGGGGACGGTTCGAGTGGTTAGCAAGGGAGGTGGAATGTCAGCTGAGCCCCAAAAGATAGGTGCAGATGTATAGAGATACTGTTGGTTCTAAGCGGATTTGACTTGAACTTCTGTCCCAGAAGGTTGAGCAGGTTGGAGGATAAAGGCTGTGTTTGGGCCGGTAAGTCGGTACAAATAGCACTATTTTAACTGCAGTTTATATATTTCATGGTACAGATGTACCCTCATGAACATTTAGGTTATTTCTAGTATTTCTCTATTGTAAATGCTATGGCAGTTAACACCTATGCCTGTAACACTGTAATACCTTTACGGTTATGTTGTAAAGTTATGGTGTAATTACAGTTACGGTGTAATACCTTACAGAAGTGTTGGCCACTTCACTTGCTACCCAAACCTGGCTGAGAATATTTTGCAAAGGGCTCAGAATATTCTTACTGGCCTTAATTTTTGAACGGGCACACCCTCTGAAATGTATTAGGTGAGCGTTATGATTGCTTTGTTGGCAGAAGGTTAGTAACTACCTAATATGTGCTAAGTCCTTTCTTACCTGTTATCTCATTGAAATCTTTTAACAATCCCATGAAAAATGTGCTGCTACTTACCATTTATCTGAAACTAAGATTTGGAAAGATTGTGACTTGGGTAAAGTAACATGGCTTCTAAGGAGCCAGTTCAGAATTTGAACCCTTGTCTTCTGATTACCAGTTCATTGTCCTATTGTTCTGAAGCTGGTCCATTCTCTTTTTACAGTCTTTAAGGAGAAAAATTTTAGGAAGTAAAATGTCTTTGAAATAATGCATCATAGCGTGAGTAGAGAAAGAAAGAGTGGGCATCCTCTAAATTGGGGGTGGGGTGGGGGTGTAGCCTCTCTCTTTCATCATGCTTGGAGGTATGATTCATGACTTCAGGAGGTTGTGACAGCGGCTACACAGAGAGACCTTGGTGCCCTGACAGCAATGTCCTGCTATTGTGGGCTGTGGATTTAGTATCATGCTAAAAAAATAAATCAGCGCCAGGAAAGCCTGTATGTTTAGATGCAGCTGCCTCTGGAGGCCCTCCCGCAACAAGAGAATGGCCCCCAGTGGACAGATTTTCTTTGCTCCCTTTGAGTTTTCATTTCTGTATGGGTCAGAGGTTATTTTCAACCTGTGGGATGCCTTAGCTCTTCGAGAAGTGGCCCTCTGTACTGGGACGGTGGAGTGGGGCGATAGTCAGAATTGAAGGGTTGTTTGAGCTCTTCCAGGAAGGACCCTGTGTTTGTAGGTCTCCTGAAGTAGGTGTGAGCAGGCTTTCCTCCTAGAGGCGAAATCTAAGCAGTTTGGAAAGAGGAATCAGTTCTGCTTTTCTGGCAAAATGGCCCGTGTCCATGGATTGTAGGAGGATCCCGTTGGTGGTAAAATAACCAAAAATTTAAAAAGAAGTTTTCAAATATATTTGAGAAGGAAAGTTAAGAAAACCCGAAGAAAAAAATACAGTGGAATACAAATCCCTTGTAGAATAAATATGTTCTTATAATGAATGTGTCAGCATTTTTAACAGATGTATGCTCAAGTGTGTGGTGATTCAGTATGTATATAAAAGTCACAAGCACAAATGTAGCCAGTGTTTACATTAAACTTCCCACCTCCAAAACACACACACGGAAGGTCCCACTTGTGTATGTGTAATTACGTCTCTGAAAACTCCCTTGGTCCCTTTTTTCTCCTCCTTTCCTCGAACAGGTATTTTGCTTACTTCCCTAAAGGTACATGATACATATGAGAGAACACAGTCAGCTGCCTCACACCTCTCTGAGTAGTGTATAAAGTGTAACGTTTTGAAACACCAGGGGTGCAGGTCCACTGGGAATCCTAAATGCTGGTTTCCAGCCACAACTGTGCTGGAATGAAAATAGAAAACAATGAGGCATGTGCAGAGTCAGCTTTTCTCTGTGTCTCAGCTCAGCAATTTTCCTGCTGTCCTAAAACTTTAAAAAAAGCCGGGTGAAAAAGAGGAAATGATCCAGTTTTTTAGAATTTTGATATAAAATAGCAAGTTAAGGTTGTGGGGACACTTACTAACACGCCAAAGCTTAGGTAATGGTGAGAAGTCTCACGGTCTTTGGGTGGTTATGAGGACTTGTATGTGTGCGCACACGACACGATACACAACTCACCACACACGTAAAACCAAATGCAGCCATGGATTTTCATGGTGGCCTGGGACAAGCCGCATTTGGTCCTCATGAAGACTGGGTTTCACTTTTGCTTCTACTGCCCACTTGCTTTG
The DNA here is from genome assembly GCF_002007445.2 of Ailuropoda melanoleuca. Taxonomy (NCBI): domain Eukaryota; kingdom Metazoa; phylum Chordata; class Mammalia; order Carnivora; family Ursidae; genus Ailuropoda; species Ailuropoda melanoleuca. Next base: position 61,903,006 of record NC_048219.1, on the reverse strand, counting down.
GAACCTTGGAAATGCCATTTTATTCATTAATCAACCAAACAATTCCATTGAACAAGTATTTATTGAGAGCTTACTACGTACGAAGCCCTGTCTAGGGGCTGGGGAGGATTAATAAGAAAACACTTGACTCTGATACGCTTAGATGCGGGGGGAGTCCTGCAGCTTGGTGCTGTGGTGTGCGCCCATCAGAGAGGAACCAGCCTGCTGCAGGAGTCCGGAGGAAGGGGTGAGGTTACATCTAGCTAAGAGAGGCTTCATGGAGGGGATCGGTAAAGTCTAGTGGCCTTTAGAGTGTTAGGAATGGGGAGTAAAGATGAGGTGCCAGAGCGGGGGACACAGGAGGCCTTTCTGGATGACCAGACCCCAGAAGAGAGTGGTGCTGGGTTGTGGTAGGTGCTGACTGCCAAGCTAAACTGTCCCTTAATTTCTCTGGGCCTCAGTTTCCTCATCTGCAAAAAAAGGCAGATGAGATTTCCTTCTGTTTCATTGTGCCAAAGAAAGAGAATATTATGTTTGCCCCATCAGCATGCAAACGCAACTGGTCCACCAGGTCTTGTACCTTAGTGCTTGAAAATAATTAGGTTTTTAGCCCTTTGTGAAAAGTAGGCATCAAAAAAGTACCCCTTCCCCCCCCTTCCTTCTTGTTTTTCCGTTTTAGCACCATTATTGCTAGGATACTATTTACTGTAGGCAGGACTTAGAGAAACTTGTTTGGTAAATAGGAAGAAAACCCTAAGTGATGTGTCAAACCTTTTTCATGAATGGTGCAGGAATCCAAATTGACGTTCTGTAGTTTACATTAAAACTTCGTTAGTGAAGTATTATTTCAAACATCTGTATATGCATCTGTAAAAGGAGAAAAGACAAGACAGAGGGAAATACAGACATCGAGTGCATTCACATTTTCTCCCTGTTATCAGTTGCATTTTTCGGAAAGTACTGATTAAAAATGAAAGCTGTTTCCAGGTTTTTGGTTTACTTGCCTTGTAGCATACCAAGTCAAGGCTGAGCTGGGGGGCACCTTCCAGAAAGCAAAGACTTCCTTTCTGCCTGGAAATAATCCGTATTTTGTTTGACCTTCAGAATACTCATGGCCTTGCTGGAATACATGGGCCAGCATTTGTCCTGGCAAGGCCAGCGCAGTTTAAGATTGGTGTCTACAGAGATTGCTTTATAGGCAGTCAAAAGCTGCGGGAGAAAGGTGACTACAGTAACTCAGACATTTGCATCCTTTCCGGCTTAAAAATCAAGGAGGTGATTGAAAACAGGCAATACTTGAAAACAAACACCAACAATGAAATAACAAAAACACTTCTTGCAGTTCCTATTTGTCTAAATTTTTGAGAACTTTGCCAAGGTCAGAGTGTTCTTTTGCAAGTGACCTTGTCACGAAGAGGGATTGCATCTCACGTATTACACTCTGCTGATATCTACAGTCCTCTCCTAAAGATTGTCAAATATGGACCTTGGAAGGCACAATTGCCATGCCTTTTGAACAGTATGTTTTTTATGATGTTTTGTTTGTAATAATACTGTCAGATGGCTAGGGATTTGTATTAACACACGAATGCTAACTGGAATTAGACTTTGGTAGTTTTTTTACCCCATCGAATTAGAAGCAGAGTCCAAAGCCTAAGGTGGCGTTTAAAGTTCTTATTTTTTTAGAAATACATTTTATTTTAAAGCAAATACATAACTAGAATTCTTGTTGTATATGGGGTTCTTGAGTTGTTAGCGAGGCCAGTAATTTTCACCACGTAGGGCCACAGTTTGATTTTGTCAAATGCATAGTTGACGAGATAGTAAGTGATAAGGTACTCAGTGATTAGATGGGTTCATATGTGGTGACGTGAAGATGTTTTCTTTAATAAGAATATTGGTTATATGGGAGTAATTGAAAATAATCATATCCTACTGTAGTCGAAGTTCTATATTAATTTAGGGAAAAAAAGTGGTGAAATAAGGGTGTTTTATTCTGCTTACGTAGAGGGATATAAAAATGCATGTAATTACATGTAACGCTTCATTTTGTTCTTGATGTGCTCCCTCCAGGTAAAGCTGTACTTGAACGTTCATGCTTACAGCTTGAGTCTAAAGTTTCAGTGGAGGCCAATAGGTGGGAACCACAGTCTCTAGTGATTTTCAAAATAACATCCCATAAAGACCCCACAGCCAGGATTCCGGTGGTTTGCTCTGTTTAAAAGTGAGCATTTTGGAATCCAAGAAGAATCCGACACAGTCCTACCGCTGTCAGGATGCTTTCAGCATCTGCATTACACACCAGCTCATTTTTGTTGGCTGTTAGTTGTGTGCATAATTGCCATTCACGCAATTACAAGAGAGAAATATCTGATAGAAAAAGAATAGATATAGAAAAATACGTTATACAGTGTCTATTCAGTCCATATTTATATGCATTTGCTTACTGTAGTTGAGAAAGCGGGAGTAGTGAATGAAGCTCAGGGGTTAATATGAAAAATAGCAGAGAAAAATGAGTAGAAAGAAAGAAAAATAGATGTTTTGATAATCTTTGTCAAATGTTTTTCCAAAGACCAGCCTCAGATTTAAAGTATTATGCAGATGTAGGCTTTGGCCTCTGGTAGTTTTCTGATAGGAATTCAGCCTCGAGTTGAACTTTCAAATCGGTTATTTTCTTTTCTTTTTTCTTTTTAATTACTAAGTGACCAATCTGTTTTAGTTTGTTGATCTGTTTTCTCTTCTTACTCTCCTTCTGTTGCTTTCTGCCTGAGCTGCTGTTTGTTCTGGAATGCTGGGCATGCACATGCAGTGTTAGGGTTGCCTGCCTCTGCCTTAACCAGGAATGGAGAAAATCTGACCCACTATGTCCATTTACAAGTTTAATTGGACCCGAAGGGGTTCTAATCCACAGTTATTTTCTCCACGTTCTTATTTCCAAAGTCCCCATCCCTTTACATAATTAATACTTGCATTTCCGCTGTGGAGGCTTCTCCACTCCGCTATCTTTCTTAGTCTTCTTTCGGGGAGGGTCTTTTAGGATGGGTCTTGCCACAGGCAGTTTCTTTCCTTGTCACCCGATTTTATAATAAAGCCATTAAAGTCTGAACTTTTTTGTTAGGTAGTTCTAATGAATCAGTCTCTTCTGTAGGTATCTTGCTTTTAAGCTTGTAGAATTCTTCACTATCCATTATGTTAGTTTGCTTCGGCAACATAGGCAGGATTAGCCCTGGTTTATAGGTGGTCCAGGTCAAGCAGCTTGTTACTGGCAGAGCTGAGACTAGAACCTGAGGCTTCTATCCCCAAGATAAGCCTTCTTTCCTCTGTGTTCTTAAGGTCTGTTACTGTATGTTGTGAGTTGCTTTTTTGAAGAGAGAGGGTAGGACAATGAGGAGAAAGGATGTTCTTTTCTACTGATTTTTCATATATTTATTGGTAATATTTTTATGTTTTTATAGGGTTTCCTGATTGAATAATAAAAAAAAAACTTTCAAATGCAAGATCTCATTTCTTTCGTAACATCCCGGGGATTAGCTAGGATAAGTATTATCCCTATTTTAAAGATGAGAAAACTGAGGCTCAGGAAAGTGATATGTTTTTAGTGCAGTTGGAGCCATGACCCGGACAGGGTTGGACTAAGACTAAAGTGAATGAGAATTACATGTGGGCTTTTCCTTTCTGTGACATTCATGGAGCCCCTGTTAAGTGTCATTGGCTGTGTTGGGGTGTCGTGGATTCAAAAATAACCTGGTTTTAAATTGGTGTAGTAGAAGGTTCTTAGAGTTGGGGGGGTGGTGCTTGGGGTTAACTTTGTTTAAGGAAATGATTTTCCTAGTATGGAGGAGGTGGTAAATTTGGAAGACGTTATGTTACAGAACTGCAGCCAGATGTGTGTTTACTTTTGTGAGTGCCTGTTTTATTTGCTGGTTTATTCATTCCTATGCATTAGGATAGAAAAATAAATACAGTTCTGTTTTGGCTCCCTGAAATAGTTTTTATATTTTCTGGAATTTCCTCACTTATTGTCTTTAATATTCCAGAGTTTTATTATGACTCATTTGAGCCATGCAATAATAGAATAAGTAGGTGTAGGCCCGTGTGAAGAGGCTCATTAAGTAATTTGGGGGAAATATATTTTTGAAGCCTATAAATGTTCATTTTTTTTCTTGGTCTCGAGATTTGTTTCATGGATGTCAGCTCTGCATGTTCTTGGATGTTTTGAATGGGAGAGGGTGAAAAGTTAAGAGTTAAAAGAGCACAGTTTAACTTTTCTCTTTGGCTCAAATATGTAGTTTTACCATAAACTACTGAAAGTTTCCTGTTCTTGTTTCATAAAAAAATGCACTTCCATTCATTGTTTCCATGTAACTTCCTATGCTTTTTACAGTAAAAAAGGTCAAAATTTAGAATAAATTATGAGTTATCTCTGGGGGAAAGAAACACTGTTTCATTTCAGAAAAGAGCTTTAAAACGTGAGCCTCTCTTGAGTCTGGTAAACTGTGATAATTCTTAGTATCTGCCCTCTTTTTTTTTTTTTTAAACGTAATCATGGTTTGCAAAGAGGGCAGTCTGACCCATATTTCTAACTAACATCAGAAGGCAGGGAGGATTCCGTGTCATGACTAGATTTTAGAAAGCTGCCGATAATATCAAGAGAGGGGCTTTTTGAGTGGCTTAGTGTGTTTTCTTTGTGACATGGCACTGTCCAGCGCGCAGCCTGCCCTCCACTGTCTTGTCCACAACGGATCATTTGTACTGACCCGAAAGAGGGACTACTGGGAGCAGTGTCTGATCGCAGTGACAGCGTCCGCTAGCCCTGGTGGTGGCGGAGTGAAGATGAGAAGGAATCGTGTTTACAAGTTCGGTCGAGGAGCTCTAGTGTAGAAGAATGTGCAGACGATGCTAAAATTGTAATTAACCTGGGACATGCAGGCTAGTATCTGTTCATCCTGAAAAATAAAGAAGATTATACACACACACACACACACACACTCACATATTCACACACACACACATACTCACACACACATACTCACACACATACACATACACACACACACGCAGGAGACCTAGTCATATATTTGCTTTCTCCTCCTCTTGAAAAGGTAATATTTCCAAAATGCTCGAAGCCCCAGAGTAATAGAAGAGTAGGGCCTTTAGCACAGATTCGTGTGAACTAAAATCCCAGCAGTTCCCCCTTAGTGCGTACGCTTCACTTTTTTTGATGGCTTGCCATTCAAATTAGATTAGTGTGGACAGTGTCACTAATACTCTTGCTAATATTGTCACTAATGTTATTATACTGTGTCACTTTTGTAGCAGGTTTGTGCATCCGTAGCACATGAAGGAAACCAAAACATTTGGTGAGTTCCAAGGAAGGTAGCTGTCAAAAGACCATAAAGGTTACTCTGTAAGTGGGATGGCCCTCATCCAAGCTGTTGACTTAGAATTGAATGTGAAAGATGACATGCGATGGGCTCAGAACAGAGAGACAGACCTGCAGCCAGTGCAGAAAAACAGAAGTATAAAAATATAGGCAGAAGTATAAAACACAAATATGGGACCATTTGGTGTAGAGACAAAAACTGAAATATCATACCAAAGTTTAATAAATTGTAATTAGTATTCATAATGATGACCCAAGTCCTCCAAAAAAAATTAGTGATATTCAGGATGCTCAGAATATTTAAGGTGGCCAGGAAATAATTATATATGTGGTACATACAAAATAATTTAGATTTCCCATAAAAATGACTTAAGTCTCTTTCTTGGAATGAGTAAAGCCTTACTTATTTGGAAGATTTGCTTATGTAGGCTATCTTATTACCAGTCAGTGCCGAATAAATGAAGCATTTATTGTATGGTGGTAAGGTGGTTCTTTGGGCCACGTGAAGTGGGGGCGGGGGAGAAGGGAATATGATATAAAACACTGGGAGAAGGAATTAATTATTACTTTAAATAATGGATTAAGCTTTGGTACATTTTTCTTTGCAAATCTTGAAACAAAGTCCTTTTTGTTTTAGGAATTGGCATGCAAAGGATTTCATTTTCAAATTGACCATTTGAGCTTGTCTCCATGTGAGAAAAGGTGAATTCCCTGTGGCAGAGTGGTTTCCGAAGGTTCACTTGGGAGGAAAAGAGAGGAGCTAGTTGATCCAGAGTGGAAAAACACTGAAGAAAAGTTTCCCCCCAAGTAACACACAGATTTCCGAAAAACAGAAATTGCTTTGATTGAATGTGACAAACTTTAAAAAAAAAAAAAAGTTAAGCTTTGAAACATCCTATGACACATCTGTTTTGAAAGGTTGCTTTGTCAGATACAGATGTGTGTTTGACAGTACCTTACTGTGTGTGGAGTTTTGTCATGAGCATGCTCAGTAGATGTGATTTCTGAACAGGTATCTCATTTATCTTAGCTTTAAATTTTGGGGGGGAGTTTATTAAATAGCAGTACAATAATTTTTTATATTTGTCTTTAGGTTAAATACAGTTTGATTGAATCAAACCCCTCCCTTCTAGCCTTTTGTTAAACTGAGAACTCTGTTTAGATTTTGTCTTTTCAGAAGTTGTGGACCTAGCATAGCAAAATATAAAACTTTTTTTTTTTTTTTTAGGATTTTTTTTTTTTTTTTAAGAAATCTCCACACCCAATGTGGGGCTCAAACTTACAACCCCAAGATNACAACTGCCTTGATCAAGAGTCGCATGCTCTGCCAGCTGAGCCCAGCCGGATGCCCCCAAAATCTGAAACTTCGGGCTAATTGAATGGCATGTTTTTAAAAAGCAAGATCAGAAAATCCTCCAGATGCCTTTAGCAAACTAATGCCACTTCGTTTTTTGCCTTTAAACATACATTGATGTAAATTATTGGTTTAAAAAGTGAAAACAAAAAACAAACAAAAACAAACTTCCAGTTCTAGAAAAGAAGTTTTTGTGCATGCATACCAGAGAGGATTACCTGGACCCCTGAATGGAATTCCCTTTATTTTTAAGCCATTTAAGAAAATTTATGCACTTATGCTTTTTGTAAAATAACTCTTGAAATCACTGATCTTTGCATTATCACAGGCGTCTGAAATTCAGACTTGGGAAAAACATTTTCTTATCCAAAGAGCTGACTTGTTTTCTTTTTTATGAAATTTTTTTTTTAAATGAGGTCTTATAAGCATCACATTTTCTCTTTTACCTTGGCTACTAGGAAGCTCAGAATTAGGTGAAGTGCTCAGATGAAGTAGTTTCCTTTAAGTTCTTTGATGAGATTTTTTTGTCTTTGCCACTTTTTAATTGATTGGCAGCTTAAATGGGTTTCTAAGCCTATTTAAAATTTTTTATTACAAGCCCCTCAATTTCTTTTCTAGAAGTAGTTGATACTCATCAATAATAAAGGAACATATAGCATGACATTTGGGTTGGATAAGAAATTTTCTTTCTTTTAATTTTTTTTGAGTGTGGTCGACACACAGTGGATCAAGAATTTTCTAGGAGTAGAGCCACTAAAACTGGGGGCCACGGCCAGACCTAGCTTGGTACAGTAATTTTACATCTCTGGGACCAGAAGTCATGGCAGGGGTTGTCTAAAAACTAGGAAAGATTGGAATAGAAGGCCTTTTTACCAACTACTTTATATCGGCATACCTTGTAGATATTGTGGGTTCGGTTCCAGACCACTGCAATAAAGCCAATATCACAATAAAGAGAGTCAAATGAATTTTTTGGTTTCCCAGTGCATATAAAAGTTATGTTTACACTTTATTATAGTCTGTTAAATGTGTAACAGGATTATGCCTAAAAAAACCAATGTACATACCTTAATTTAAAAATATTGCTAAAAAATGCTAGCTATCACCTGAACTTTCCATGAGTCGCAGTCACTGATCACAAATCACCATAACAAATGTAATAATGAAAAAGTTTGACATGTCACGAGAATTATCAAAAAGTGACACAGAGGATTGAAGAGAACAATCCTGTTGGAAAAATGCCGCTGATAGACTTGCTCAACACAGGATTGCCACAAACCTTGAATTGATTAAAAAAACAAAACAGGGGCGCCTGGGTGGCTTAGAGGTTAAGCGTCTGCCTTCGGCTCAGGGCGTGATCCCGGCGTTCTGGGATCGAGCCCCACATCAGGCTCCTCCACTGGGAGCCCGCTTCTTCCTCTCCCATTCCCCCTGCTTGTGTTCCCTCTCTCGCTGGCTGTCTCTATCTCTGTCAAATAAATAAATAAAATCTTTAAAAAAAAACAAAACAAAACAAAACAAAACAAAAACCCGGTATCTGTGAAGCGCAATGACACGAGTGCAATATAATGAAATATGCCCATAGAAGTCCCCTACGCCCTGTGAGTAGGAGGGCGCTGATCTACATGGAGCCCAAGTTCCTGGAAGCTCTACTGGTCTGTGATTCCTAATGCAAAAGGAGGTTGAGACAGGTTAAAGGTTTTTTGTTTGTTTTTTTTTTCCAGGACCCATGCCGTAGCTGGAGAGATGGTAATAATAATTATAGTCATATGATAATAAAAATGAGTTAATCCTAAGAACTGTCTTTTGGGGCAGGTACTATGATTATCCCCAATGTGTAGATAAAGAACCAAAGACATGGAATGGTGAATCCCTGCCCCAGGTTACACAGCTGAAGTGTGGCCGGGCTGAGATACAGACCTGAGACATTGGCTTCGTGGTCTGTAGAGAATTAGGGTTTGGGTTGTTTGAGGAATTCATCACCCACCAAGTATTTGTGAGCACCTGCCACATGCCAGGCACTGTGCCAGGCTCCCGCACAGATAGAGGATAAGCACAGGAAACATGGACGGTCCTTGCCCTCATGTGGCTTCCAGCTAAGTGGAAGACACACAAACATATGCCCAAATTAATAAATGGCACACAAACAAATGCCCAAATAGATTTATAACTAAAAACTGACATTGGCTATAAAGGAAAAGTATAATAGGTACAACAGGTTTATGGAGTCCCTTAATTTAATCAGGTAGGAAAATGTGGCTCTGGGCCAGGCTACTTAGCTGGGCACAACCTTCCTATTCCCTGGTCTACACCTAACGGTCTTATCAGTGGTGCTGCTTGATTGACCCGTAACTGCTGCTGACTCTGGGAATGCCAGCTCCATAGATTCTCCTGAACCTTTTAGCTTTTCTGTGAAAGGAGCAACAGCACACTGGCTCTTCTTAGATTTCTCTACGAATCGTCAGCTCTGTTTCCCTCTTAACAGAAACACTTGAGCACTGAGCTACCTAACTTGAAGAGGAAGGAATATGGTTTATTATTGTAATTGAGTTTGACGTATACATTGATGCTTGGTAATTTGGATTCATGTTAAACATTTCCTTCATGCCTTTAACAACTGATTGTTGAGTGCCCTGATTATATATAAAATCCTTAAAGTAAATGATTTTTATTTAGTTAGTGGCCCAGTTTGTACACATGGCTGTAATTAGTAATATTTTACAGGGCCAAAACAAAAGTTGGTAGATTTTTCTTTTTAATCTCTTGTCTCCTATCTATAATCAGGGCCGTTGGTTACAGGCTTTGATTCAACTCCCCAGCAGCTGTGGTTTTCTCCTTCTGACCTTCCTGACCATACCCCCCCACTTACAGCTTCTTGTCTTGCCACTTACCCAGACCCTGAACCCAGCCCTAACTGAGGGCTCACCGGTCCCAGAGAATGCACACAGTAGCATGTTGTACCTCTCTGTTTCTTTGCACATCCTTGCCTCTGTTTCTCCCATCTTTTCCCTTCTCATCGGATAATCAGTTTTCTCTTAAAAAAGAGAAAATCAGGTTAGCGACTATCTTAGGTTTAAGTTGAGGTCTGACTGACGAACAGGTTTGGTGATGTCCTCCCTCAGGGTTAACGAGGGGCAGCTTTCCAGCGCTGCAAGTCTCACTTTGCCAGAAAAATTTCATTGGTAGGAATCAAATTATAATTTTTATTTTTTACATGCCTAAATTGTGTTTAATATTTTGAGTGCAGATCAATTAAGTGTGTTTCTTTTAATAAAGAAATAGACTTTCTTTTAATGATTTTGTGTATCTCAGACTCAAGAGAAAGCAGATTGCATTATCTTCCATCCTTCCAATCTTCAGATTCGTGCTTGTTCTCAGTGCTGAGCCATTTGTTACGGCAATAACAGCCCGTAATTTCTATCCATAAATTCTGATCTTCCTGTAAATGAATACTGCAGGGGAGCCAGTGTCCCCTTTATTCCTACTAGCTTCCTTTAGATCTTGTCAGAATCTTTTCATCTTCTAGATTGAAAGTAAACAAGAAAAAAGTTAGCCAAGATGATGCCAGATTACTCTCTGGATTTTGGGAATTCCCTGGAGGCTTAGACATGGACTCTTCTCACCTTTGGGAATTGTACTTCCAGAGTTTGCTCAGAGAACAGGAATTTTTACTTTCATACTGCGCATAGTTTTATTTTAAATCTTTCCACTGCAATTCCTGGAAATAATTTTTGGGGAGTAGTGGCTAGGGAGTAGTATAAGAACATCTTATCTTAGATATTTTATTAATCACTCTAAAAGCTCATAAAGAAAACATTTTTCAATGGAGAAAATTTTTTCATTCATTTATTTCTCTTCCCCTCAGGGGACTTTATGTCTCTAATAGTACTTGAAACTTGTAAGGCATTGGCATATATAGTGTCTCATGATCAATGAGCCTCTCATAAAGTAAGAGAGAAAGAGATTACAGAAAGCTTAAGGACAAGGTTACGCAACTAGTAAGCGGCAGATCTGGATTTAAAATGGCGGCTCTCATAGTTCCTGGTCCAGTGCTCCTCCTGTAGCCACCGTGTCTCTAATATAGGGACTCTTCTCTTGCTGTGCCTAGTGGTGACTTCTGGAACACACTTATTATACTTCCTCTGCTACCTGCTCTCTTCAGATTATAAAAAAAAACACGAGAAAACCCCACTTCCTCAGAAAGCAGCCTGAGTCCCCTCTGATCCTCTTGGTTTTGTAGTGGTATCTTGCTTAGATGGAAGATTGAGCGCCCTTTATAACCTGGCGCTTCTCAACACTTTGAGAATTTAAATTCTTAAAGATGCCCTGCCCATTGTTTCTTTTTGAACTTTTAAAAACACAACTTGAACACAGGAAATTCTTCAGTATGGTTGCACCATGATTTGAACATAAAAATATACAAATATGCATTGGCTTTTGGCCCAACAAGTTGGCAGTTGACTTCTTGGAAGAGGGTTGGGTTGTCAAGAGGAAGATCTGGATTTAGGTATTCACTTGAAGTGATGAAACTATAAGACATGTCTAAGGAGTTGTGCTATAGAAAAATCTGGCTGGTTTTTTTTTTTTTTTCCCTGAGAACTACGCATGACAGGTTTTAGAATACTAGAAGCTCTTATGCATGTCTTTTTCCTACCAAGGATAAGCTTTAGCCTTAGGCCACGTTTTATTGTTGAAAAATCTAGGTGGGACTTTGGTAGGAGGGCCCCCTTTGGATTTTCATGGTGGTACATTCCACAGTTCCATCCTCAAGGGGCTGTAGCTCCAAAGTGTTGTAATTTGAGATGGTATAAACACCAGCATATGTTGTGTATGCTGCAGGCACTCTTGAGCTCAGGCCTTCCAGGTGTTTTTTCCTGGAGCGTTGCTTTTGCATCACATCCTGGTGTTGGTCACATTCCCTTGCATGAAGCACACTTAGAGCCAGGCTGTACTATTGGCTGAGAAATCATCTTGGGTGCCCTTTCCTACAGATTCTTGCATCCCATGGGGGTAGAAGGAATTTTCAGCTCAGGGGAGAATAGATCCTGCAGTGCCCAGGCGTACAGTCTGTGGGAGTTTGTCCCTCTTCACAGCTGACAGCATTGCAGAATTCCCTGTGGGACAATAGCAGAAACTCTTATTAGCCAATGGTGCTGTTGGAATAAAATCTCCCCATTGCAGTGTCTTGGTCCCAGGCTATAATGTTACCCCTCGATTCCCTCTGCATCCTTACTGCTTTTATTGCAGCTGGACACACGCTCCTCATTAGTACCCTGGGCGATATGGGGAATCTGTGTGCTGGATATTATGTGCAATAGGTACCAGATGTTTGTGTCAGCTTGGTATGCATTGGTATTTAAAATGCTTAAGGATCACATTTATTAAATGTGAAAATTACTTATTGTTCCTTCCCCCCAAACAATAACTTCCCTCACCCCCAATATTTTACTCCTTGCGTGAGGTGTGATATTAATTTCTTTGGGGACAGATTAAATTTAAAGTGTGTGCAGCAAATGCATCTGTTCCCAGATGCTTCGTCTGCATTCTGTCAAGCCCTGGGGCTGGCCCGCAGCCAGTGTGGATGTGGGGGTTCTGTAACTGAGACCTGAATGCTGTGTTGCAGCTAAAGGATATAATGAAAGGGTGAGTCCATTTGCATTTTTTTCTTTAAGTGGAACTGGGAATTTAGACATTGATGTGATAGCCAGATCGTAGGAACGTTTCCCATGTGTGCAGATAAGCAAACATGAGTGAGAAAGAGGAAGACGATATTTGGTAAAATGAGAAATGAGCTTGTGCTTTCTCACTGAGTTTATGAAGCCTTTTAAATCGACCAGAAGTTTGCAAGTGTGAACCAAAGCGGTTTATTTTTTATCAAACATGAGTTAATGTGTATGTTTAACCAATGAGTCTGATTGTTCATGAAGCCCTGAGGTGAAGGCCAGGAAAATGCAGGGTGGAAGCAGGCAGTGACTTAAGGCGGGGG